>NC_054556.1:12229417-12529417 GCF_017654505.1 Polyodon spathula
GTCTACGTTTGGGGTTTTACAGCAAAACAGAAAACTACATGCTGAAAATACATCCAAATATGGTACTTAAGTTGGTCCATCACAAACCTCTTCACAGCAGAGTCAGACATGGCTTTCTGGAATGAGGAAGCAAAGACAGTGGCCAAGCAACTAAAACTGGCATCAGGGTGGACCGCCATCAAGAACATATTTCACCTTCAAAATCAACACAACATCGAAGGGACTGCAATTATGAAATGGCACTTGAAGACTTTAAAACCTTTCAAAATAATACATTTGTAAATACAGAACTAGATACATCAGTATATTAAAAATCACCATCACCAAAATCCACAGTACTATTATATATAAAACCACAATTGGATAAGCGGTTCTCTATATATAGGCAACAAACTGTACCACACACACACACACACACACACAGGCGATTAAATAAAAAATAATTCAGTAAATACAATGGGATTGTTGTGCAAAGCTAGAGGCTAGATATCATCACCAGATGATTTACTTTTAAATTTTATACTTCGTTTTAGGAAAGGTGAGGTACAATGGCACTGGCTACAGTCAGGCACAAGCTTCCCCTCACAGCTATGTGATCGCACCCCAGCCTTGACCTCAACAACCCTGCTACTGTCTACAGCCCTGGGCCTCCCTCAAGCTGACAGGGCAGCTCTACTGAATATTGTGGCTGCTTTGAGGACATGGACTTGATCAACTGGAACCATTAAACTTATTAGCACAGAGAATAGAAAGAGATACGAAATACAGCCAGTTGCTAAAAATGACCTGCTGAAAGTACCAGAGGTCCACCGTGCAGTTCAAAATGAGCAGCCACTATTTATTTATGTAGCGAAAGGGAGGCATAACAACAACGTAACTGAAATTATACCCCTTTAAGCAAATCAACTGCCCCCTTCCTCCCTCGCAGCTAACAATATGTTTAAATTGACTATTGTGCAGCTGATAAATTAAATTATGAACAAGCTGTACAGAACATGTTACAGACTAAAAAAGATAATAGGTGAAATAATGAACTACAGTCAGATTAAACTGGACAGAGGCTTCAGCCTAACAGAATTATCACTGCATGAGATTTTTTTAACCCGTAGATTCCAAGAGGGAGATCTACAGGTCTTCAACATTCTGATCCAACTAAATACAACAGGTGTTCAGTAAGAAAGTGAAAGACCATGTACATTACAGTATGGGACAGACATGATGCTTAGTACTCTTGAAAAGTCATGCAAACCTTGTATCTTAATGTTTTTGAATTTTATTTCTTATTGTTTGTATTCATGCCGAGATTGATGGAACAACTTATCTGTTTCTGCATGTTCTTTTTTTTCAGTTAAAGCAGGAAAGTGTTCTAGAAAGCCACTGGCTTCTTTAACAAGAATATTAAGTGAGAAGAGAAAGCCACGTGAAGCACGGAGGGCAAGCCGTTATTCAGTGAAGCTGATCTGCAAGCATGCTGGTCTCAGACAGTCCCTTCTGTACCTTTTATAGTGAACCACCATGACAAAGCGCTTTACAAGATGCGAGACTAGGGTGTTGCATCAGTTGCAGAGTCTCAGGGTCACACAATGAGTCAGTGGCTGAGCTGGGATTTGAACCCGGGACCTCCTGGTTACAAGCCCATTTCTTTAACCACTGGACCCACACAGCCTCCCTGAGCCAAATGTTATTTTTTTATTATTATTATTTTTTTAATACACACAATTGTTGCCTTAGAAGTGAAGAGGCACATGTAAATCTCTACCTGCTATATTTACTGATATCTGCAATGATGGCTTTGCTTTTATAATGAAATATGGCAAGCTCACCTAGACTGATACACAGAAAAGATTGCATTACCCCTTAGTTTGCCTAATTGACTTCTGAGTCCCAGTTTAAATTATCCACAGTCTTTTAGGGGTAGTTCGACTACTAATTTGCCAAATAGTAGAGATAAAAATAGTTGAATAGTCGACTGGTCACCACTTAAAAATAAAGATAACGATTAGTTAATCATACATATTATGCTCTATTTGTGAATGTACTGTTTTACAGTTTTATAACACTTTGCTGTCTGTGCACTATATTTGAAAACTATTGCATTCATTACTGTTCTAAAATGTAATTGATGTTAATGTTTTGCACCTGAAACCACATGCTTCACAACTACTCAGTCCAATTAAATACAATTAAAATAATGACATTAAAACGCTCAAATCTATTTGGCTAGTCTGTATGACCCTTTTAGGAGTAATTAATCCACCAATGGGGCCAATAAAATAATGAGATTTGCACAGCGGTCACCTGATCAAACACACCTACCCACTAACTGCACGTCCAATACATGGCTCAAGAGCTACAGTATAAAAAAAATTGTAGGTCAAGTATCCCGTGCAATAGGTTTGAAAATACTGCTTGGACACAGTCGAAACGCAAAACCGATGAACTGATTAAAACATGTAACATTCAAAAACATGTACATCTCTGAAATGAAGTGTTCGTAGAGCTCCACGAAGTATCCTCTATTTACAAAGAATAAAGACTTGAGCCTTACAGCAGCTCCTCATCAGCAGACAGCCAATATAATTCCCATATGACATTCACATTCACCTAGAAGAGTCTACACAAAAATAAGTTTCCTTGGATGAATCTCTATGACAGTATACTCTAATTGTAATGTTTAGACTGTCCTGGCTCCAAAATGTCTGGATTAATAGGCCCCCAAAAACAGGATTGGATTACTGGTATGCTAACATTTAAAAATGAGAGTTAAATTATGGATGAGAGTTAAAGATTAAAAGTAAAATGTCCCTTTATAATCATAATAACAAAAAAATAAAAAAAATAATAAAAAGCATTTTCAAGGGGGAGGATAACAGGAGGTCAGTTACTGTAGCTGGTTCTAAATATGGATACTCTATAGCCTACTGCATAATAACTGTTCAACAGTTTTTGATATTTCCCATAATACCCGGCTGGTTGACACAGGAAGCACATTAACATCAAACACTGAGTGCGACCCCAGCACGAGCTGTCAAACCGAAAGGAATTCAACAACAAGCAGCACAGAACTTTAGAACTCTGGCAGGAAACAATTGCTCCCCAGATGCTACAATCAAATGCATGGGGTAGTGGGTGATAAACGAGAATGTAATGCCCACCCTTGGGGTGGGATGTTTGGATACACCCCCCAGACGTTGCCTCCCACCCCTTGAGTGAGTGTTTTTTGGCAATATAAAGGATTAAGTTGCTGTATAGTTAACAGCTATACACTACTAAACAGGCTACTAGGACCACAGCAATTAATAAAAGACCATAGTGTAGCTAAAGGAGGGAATATCTCGTACAGTATGTATTCAGTGAGAGTCTGTTTGAAACATCGCTGTTTAGACAAACAGGGGAATGCAAGTCTTTATAAATGCTTAATGTGTTCCAGTCAGCCTGGTGTCACTGCGTATAATGAACTGGATTCTTTCCATTAAACTGACTCCCTCTCGTCTTGCTTTGTCCATTCAGTGCACATGTGAGAGTGGTTAACCCAGTGGCTCATTTATGAAGACCAGGATTACATGGCTTCTATGGGCCATTCAACAGCCTTCATTATTAGTATTCTCATCAACATTATTATTTTTATCACCATCTTAAATTTGCTAGAGTAATTTCAATTCCAACATCCTTGCTGAAGCGGTTATGACAAAAAAAAAACGTAATTCGTTCAAGCCAAAGATCCCCAGCTGCTGGGGGTGGTTATTCAATTCTCAAATCCTTGTTACAGTTTTAGCCCATGTGTAAAATAGCATGTAGATAAGAAGTTGGAGTTAATTGTCCGTTAGACTTGGAGACTGTCCTTAATTGCTGTAATTCTTCACCAAACGACACAAACAAAATTCCTGCACTTGACTCCTGAAAAAAATTGAGTCTTGGGGAACTCGAAACAGTTTGTGTAGCTGAGGTTTAGTCAGTTTAACCTTTACTCCTTTGGAATGACCTTTGACCCAATGCACAATGCCCGACTGACTACCATACAGAGACATTTCTGACAACACTTTGCCTAAACCCAAAGTGAATTAACTGTTAACAGAAACACAAAGGGCCTCACTATTTAATGCACCTTGACAGCTGTGATTTTAAAGTGGCTTTCCAATAAGAGGAGAGGGCTTTAAAATAACAAATTAAATACAATAAATCACACTATATATTAGTGTGAATCCCAATGTACAAGCATCACTGTATAGTACCGAATATGTAAAGCCTTGTTGGCCTAACGCAATTATATGCAGTAGGGTCTAGATGGGCTATTGTAAGATGGGTCATTTATGCTGTACTTGTATTCATCCAGTTTAAATCAATGCAGCCCATTTAATTGGAAATGTATTCATTTTCACACAGGTTTGAGATGAAAGCATCTTGTTGTCCTGGCAACAATATCATATAGCCTTTGTCCTACTAGGCTTTAAAAACACACATCACTTAGACGGGGACCAAAATAATACATTTCTTTAAAAATTCCAGTTTCCTAGTCTTGTACGTTTTTGTTTAAATATATCTTCATTTTAAATGCACACATCTAACATCGTTCATATGTATCATATTCTTCAGCAGGCTTTTTCCAATTCACAAAGCCTTTGTACACAACGTTTTGTCTCAGGACAAAGGAAACAAAATGCTCTTTCCTGTGGTGGGCAATATTCAAGCTTAGCATAACTACTTATATCTTTAATATAATCCCTTCGACTCAAGACTGCAATCTTGTTGTGCCAATAGTTTGCCAAGCATTGACAATATTAACAGTAACAGACACTGCAGAGCTTATCATCAGTAAGGATTGGTTTTAAAATAGGTGTCATGAATTAGTTTCATCTCTCAGCCATGCTTTATTGTACATGCTGTTCCATTATTGAGCAATATCAGGATGGCTGACCTCCATAGGCAACGTGAGAGCTGTGTTCAATTGTATAATATGTATTTATTTTGTTCAGTAAATACACACTTTAAAAATTAGTTATCATATGGCAGTCATTCTGTGAAGTTACTTAGGAGAGGCAATACTGCAGGATTTTTAGTTCACGTGTGATTCACTATGAATGTTTGTGAGTTTGTGTGAACAAACAGGTTTCCTTACCTGCTTTTAAAACACAAGCACTGAAGTGTTTCAAATTGGTACAAATACTGAACTCCGACCTCTGAACCCCTTGGCAGACTGGGGATGCAGTGTCCGGCTAATGTCACTATAAGAACAAAAGGGAGGAATGTTTTCTTAGTAAAAGACTGAAACATGGAAAAACAAGAAAAAAGAAATGGAAAACAAAAACATTGAGATGAATTTCTCTCCCGGCAACATGGCTGACTATGGAGAGAGTTGAAACGAGTCATTAAAGATTTCTTCAGGGTGCCTTCAACTTATTTTATTGGAACATATGTCGCTTACAACAGTTTAGTGTTTTTGTTTCTTCTTATTATGAACCCTAAAGTAGAGCCTTCCAAGACTACTGCGCGCAGACAGACACACACACGATAATAGAGTCATCCGTTGTACTGCCCTGGTCTAAAGTACATAATATCAATTAGTTCTGCAACAAAATCACATTCATTATTTTTGTACGCGGAATTGATCCAGTCTTGTTAAAACAATCTTTCCAGACGTTCTTAACAGACGGAATCGTTCAAACTATGCAGGCAATGTGTCTTTTGATTTAGTCATATGCAGACCTAATCATTCACTGTTTCGTTAGCAGTAAGAATGTGCTTTCACACATAAATCCTCCTCAAAAAGTGCACTGCCAATCAGTAATATATTCTAAGTGCTTTCATTGATGTCAAGACCCATGAAAAGTAAACCGAAGCAGGTTATAGTTATCCAGAAACCCAACGACTGCATTCCTAGAATAATATACTTCACCAGCTGGGTATTATGGTTTTTAAAACATAGTGGGATTCATTTTAAATAAGGGAGAAGCTGAGAAGATAGAGTAGTTTTAGGACATATCGGGTCTCTCCCTTGAAGAGAATTCTTAGTTTTGTAAGAAATCCTGCCTGCTTCTCACTTATTCCTGATATGCAACTGGACAGATCAAAGAGAGGGTTTGTTTTGAATTTATACACAAATATGCAAAACAATGCTTTAAAATATTTCTTGATATGAATTCTATACAAGCACTGATTTGTTGCAGTGTAGAGTACAAGGAGGGAAATATTTTTAAATTCTATTATTTAGGATTCAGAGTGTTTACCTCAGAGTTCACTGTACTTAAAATAAAACCGATAATGGCAACGGTTACTTTAAATCTTTTGCTTTTTATTCTGTGTTACTTTTTTGCTTTTTACTTAAGTTAAAATCGGCAGTAGTTTCCATGGTCTCCAGGAGGAGGATAATTGCGCCATAAATCCAATCCGAACTGACCTTTTCCAGTTACTCATTCAAAATTAATGAGGTTGCCTTCGGGGGCATGAACCAAGTCAAATCAGCAGATAATGAAATATCTTTTCAAAAATATCTTTTACCTTTATGCAAAAAAAAAAAAAAAAGAGAGAGAGAGAAGCCATCTCCTTTCAGTGCCTTTTAAACTGAAAAGTTACCTACATGGTAATCAATATATTTAAGTTTAAATGGACAGAAAACAGAGCATTTTAGTGACTCCATATACAGTATGAAATATGTATGACACACTCTGGAATAGAGCTGCTTACATTTTATTTACAAATGTGTTTCATAACTATGTATTTTAAAGTTTTACAGTTGCCAATCATTTTAAAACTGTACAATCACCATATAATTGTACCTACTGTCCTCATCAACTTAACTGCTCCAATAAGTTTAACATATTTAAGTCTAGGTTGTTAATTATAAGCTTAGATTAAAATAAAAGCACACTTGCTTTTTATAACAAGTTGCAGTATTACTGTAGTTCTCAGACATGTGGAAAAATCCTGTCAGATCTATATACAGTATGCAGCATGATCCAAACTATACTTGTAATGCAGCTGTGTATATTGTATTACTGTTTGAAAACTCGATTCTTTTACTCTTTTTAAAAGTAAAACTACTTGGATTTGTGATTAAGCCAATATCTAAAAAAAATTCCCTCTACATTTACCCATGTATTTAAAAGAAATCTTCTCATTTTCCGATTATAATTAGCGGATGTTACACAGAAGAGGCAGTCTGCTCTATTCTCGTTTTGTTTGAACGAAAACCCCCTTTGTGGTCGGCAGTACGGATTTAGATTGAAAAGGAGAGCAAAAAGTCCCTTTGAAACTGATCTCCTATAAAATAAAACATTCAGAAAAAAGGCGTGCAAGCGAATTTACAGCTGCATTCCATGTTCACCGAGTCTCGACCATCTGGAACGTGAAATGGTTTAAAAAATATTTCATTAAAAACTAGGATACTGGTAACTGGAAACAAACACCCTTTTTCCGACCGGATCCTGTTCATACAGGCAGCCAGTTCTTCGGCAGGTTATTTAAAGCACAGTCATGTAGCTGGAGCCTGATGTTGGGCCAACTTCTAAAATACGCAGGGTGGAGTGTGAAGCTGCTTTAGCTCAGCATCAGCTTTGAGACACACAGTGGCCTTATGTTTGTGGCACTAACAAGGAAGCTTTAGACTACTTGGAGGGAAATGTACTGTAGGGCTCTTGCGAAACACATATCCCATTTACAATGGGCCAAAGTAAGCCGTGTTTAGTAGAGTTTTAAAAAGGTTACACCAACTTAAAGCTGTAGCATCACTAAAGAGAATTCACATCCAGTCTTACTGCAAATGATTAGAAAGCAGACACAAATCTCCAAGAGCGTCTTGCTTGACAATTCCCAATTATTGTTTTATCCTGCTTACCAGTTATTCTTTGTTCACCGATGCTACTGCACCCGCTATACCTCCACACTTGAGATTCACCTCCTAAAAATTATACCCAGCCAAGCAAACGCACAGAAATGCATTGCAGTTACCCTCACTCAACACCCTGCAAGATATTCATAATACATTTAAAAAAAAAAAAAAAAAAAAAAGCTTAGTTATCCTCCATGTAAATAACACACGTGTACTTTTTGTAAACACCAATGTTTACGGGCGAAACGTCTTTTCTTTGTGTTAAATTTTCACAATATATGTTTCAGAAGTTAAATGAATTATTTTTAAATGAAAATTGAGTGCGGACCTTCTCATTTTTTCACTATTACTCTGGTCTACGCACCGTATTGTTTTTGCTATTTTTGAGATGCTTTTTTGAGCACAGGGTTTTCTTATGTTAAGTCCAAAAAAAAAAGTGCAATATATAAGGGAGGGCTGTAAATCTAGTAGGTCCGTTTGAGAATGTGTGACTACTACAAAATCACACATTAAATGTCTCTAAAGTTGTAGCAATATGTACGTAGCAACTTTATATGGCGCCGCTGCCGTGTATGGAGCAGGGTGCAGTATACCAAAGCACGGAGAGGTATCACCCCCCCTGTAGTGGTTGTTGTAAAATATGCCCTGAATATCTTGTTTATCTATCCCCTCGTGTTATCCAGAGGCAGAACTTTAATTTCTCAATTCGCCGTCTTGACAGCAAAGCGTTGTGTAGCGCAAGCTGTATTGAAAGAAATGTCTTGAAACCCCTATGCTGTTTGGGTTTTTTTTTTGGTTAAATGCCCAACTGAACCAAAAAAAAAGAAAATATAAAGTTGAATGCAAACTGTGTAAGCGACTGTTGATGTATCACGGAGGCACAACCGATCTCCGGGGTCACTTGACAAGCATAAATTCATATTATTAGTAGTATTACTATTATTTTTTCGTAGTAGAATGAGGCTGATAACCATCTTGGAATGGTGACTGTTAAATCAAGCTTTGTTTTGCCCAAGTCCGCAGCAGTTGGTGCTGCTGCAATGCAAGCTTACAGTATATATCGCAAGCAACATCAAATTGTGTAAATAAGCATGCACTTTATGTAAATTTAAATTGTAAAAACATGATTACTGTTCTATAATGTATTTTTAAAACTACTGATTTATTCCATTTCTACGGATTACCTGTAAATAGGATTTATTCAAACAAACAAGCAGCTGCGGTTGACGTCACCAGTAAATTATGCAAAGCAGTACCATCGAAGGTTCGAACCTTCAAAGGTCAAAATATACACTTTGCTGCAGCCCTAATAACCCCAACCCCCCCCCCCCCCCCCCCCCCCCCCCAAAGAGATACAGTGGAAAACAAAAATCGTAGCATATGATTTCTATAAATACAGTAAAATGAAAAAAATCCATAAAAAACCCAGGACAGTGCTTCAAGTCGCATGGTTATTTAATGTAGGCTACTGCAATTCTGAGGCAAAGTGTGATGGGTGATGAATCTATAATTGAGGCTTTACATTCCGGTCTTTGTATAAAAGATAACAGTTTTACTGTAGCTTTTAACACAATGAAAAATAGACGAAATGCATTTGATTAGATTTCAAATCAGGCTTTGCTATCGAGATATACAGTATTTATAGATATACGAAATAGAAGCTCCCACTAGTCCTGCACACAATATTGTATCTCTTCCCCCTTGTTAGTTATAGGGTACTTATTTTAATATTTCAGACAGATTTAGGGTGCATCTTTTGGCCTGCCATACAATTAGAAACTCGCTAGTCCTAGTTTTTCCAGCTATATTGGATTTCAGTTCTTGTAATATCTGACTAATCCGGTCCCTGCTTCGATTGACCACACTTCTCACAGCATCAATAGGTCTTGCATGAGTCTGTAGGGTTACAATTAGGAGTCCATGCAGTTAAAGGTGAGGAACCCACTTATTTAACAGGGTCTTGATTGCTCTCAGTCCAGGCTCCTGATGATTTTAATAACACTTCATTTAGGGTCATTCTGAAACTCAGGTTTGAGTGCAGAACTTACGAAAGCTGTCATTACTCAATCAACTGAGTGTTCTAGGAAGCCAGGTCAGGAGCAGATCAATGCGACGAGTCTAAAAGGTCTTAATTGTTCAGGAGGCATATGTGACCAGTCTTCAAAGATTAATGTCTCCTAATTGATTCAGGGACGCCGGGGGTGGAAATCAGTTCTCCAGAAATGCCTGTAAAATCACACACAAATCACACTTGATTCACAAGGAAGCCTTGGAAGCACTTGCTAACCTAGTTCTGATTATTACTCTTATCTGGTAATCTGCCCACCGTGATACTTACAACAGACATATGTAGCATACATACAGAACATCTGCCAGGGATTCTGTTAACATAGGATTAACATGCAACTCCATGTACACAGGGTCAGGCTGTAAATGTAGTCCTGCTGTTAAAAGTGCCCGAAAAACAGGTAAATGTACCACAAAGCCAGAGTCGTCCCAAACGTTCCCAGTGTATGGAGTCAAATGGTAACCCTACATTAACATAACATGTTTCAGTTCTGGGAAGGACAGCCCAATATGTACTACATATTGAATACCATTTTTGTTTTTGTTCCAACCTCTATAAAATCCTTAAATAACTAAAGCTACATAATTAGATTATTAGTTACTTATATCAGAATACACAATACAATTTTTTATTATTATTATTATACAAAAACAAAAAAATAAGTAGAATTAAGGCAGTTTTTGTCTAAGGTCTTAATAGAAGTGTTCATATTGCGAGATGGCTACAGTACACGAAGGTAGAGAACAAAATTAAAAGCAATTGTTAGGCTACTGTTCTCTAGTGTTTAAAACATCCATCAGTCTCCAGATTCTTGTCTCACTTGCTGTCAGTTTAAACTCCTCCTCCTCCTCCTCAGAAGCCAGTGCCACAGAGATAAGCGCCGGTTGGCTAGGAAATCAAATTCTCTCCCGCTGGGATTAATACACTGCTGACCAAGGCAGACACAGCCAAGAACAGATGCTTATGGGCCAGAAATGCGTATACTGTAAATAGAGAGGGGACTGTGCCAAAGATCAGACAGAGTGTGTTGCTTTGTAGTCTGTACCCTTGGACTTTACCCCAGGAGTTGTGCAAGCACTAGCCTTGGTACTGGTATGCATATTATCTTAGAGGTTCATGGTGTTTTTGGTTTTTTTTTTATTATTCTCTTAACCAAAGCAGCTGTATAAAAGCACCTAGGCTGACAGTTTCATAAGCGCCGACTCTTTTGTACTGGAGCGTTACGGTAAAGCGAAAGGGGTTTCTTTCTGCTGGGGTTCAGTTCTGTGGTCGGCTGCACTATTCCAACACCTGATGTTCAGCTACAACAACAACTTCAAATCGAAGGTTGGAAATTTAGCCTAGAAGAAATGATCAAAAACAAAATATTTTCTATGGAAGTTGTTTGACCTTTATTGGAACTACCATATTAGAATATTTGCAGGAATTAACCTCATTCTTGTTTTAAGGTAATTCTTCCTACTTTTCAGTTGACTTGCTTTATAGGAACACCACCTCTAAACAATATCAATTAACATTTATCACATCTCATAATGCTAAACATACTGAGCACTGAGGTTGTTCTTTGAATTACACAAGTTGTTTTCAACACTTTGGCTAAAGACATCCTTCATCTTTGTGAAAACGTCATGATAATGTGACCTCGTGCATTTTACAGGTACAATATTGTTCACGTGTAATTTTAAAATCATAAAGCATATATGAACGTTACTTAGAGAGTAGGAGTTCACTGAAACTGTTTACTTTACTTGGTATCTTTGAAGTTGTTACCTACATGTGAAAATCTACTAAATCTTGTTACAACACATTCCTGCAACCACTGAATGCAAAAAGGCGCTACTTCAACATTGTTTACTGTAGTTCTTCAGTAATTTTGGCAATGAAGGCCCTTCATTCTAACAACTGTGTGATGGAGTTTCCATAAGCTGTAATAAGAAAATATGTCCCTATCAATCACAAAAAACAAACAAGCCTTGTATTGCAGATCTAAGACTCCAATTAACACCTAATTTGTTTTAAAAGGAGAAAAACACAATTCAAGGATGTCTCAGTGTCAAGCAGTTTGTTTAGTTTTACAGCAGAAGTTTAACCAAAAAACTCAGCAGGCTTCTGTTTCTCTCTCTGAAAGGGTTTGACAGAGTGCTGTTAATCAATGCAGGCCACAATAAACAAATGATGCAGGTCTTAAAATAATCATGTTTATACCCTTGGAGATGCACTTTCCTCATCTTCCACTAGAGGCAGACAAGCATGTATGCTCTTGTGATTCAAGGTGAGTGCAAGAGAGCATACAGCACATTTTTCAAACTAATAACTGTACGCACAATCTTTATGGCCCATAGACTATTCAAAGAGAGTCAGTATTTCTGCTGCATATAGGGTTGGACAACAATGTTAAATTATCAGCTAAAAAATCTTAACTGCCATTAATTGAGACTTCCTCCCTAGTTAATAGTATTTAACCTTTTAAATCAGTTCCAACACATCATTGATCAGAATTACAAATTAGCAGTATTCTGTTAAAATGAGCTTCTCCTAGTGGCAACAAATAACTCCAAACTTAAGTCATTGTTGGTCAATTAAATTAGCATCAAATGAAAGCAGCTGGACAATCACAGCAATTATTAAATGTCTCAAAACTATAAATTCCAATTGCTTCAAAAGGACTTGGAAATTGATTTAAAGAGACGCTGACCCCCACCCTGACTATAGGATACCCAACACCCCTCCCAAGCATCTCTTCAGAAACCAATCAGAAGTGTACAAAAAGAGAAAGGAACCTCAGCTTGGTAGCAGTGGCATTGATCCCTCTGAACTTTAGAAACAACTGTAAAATAACATTTCATTTATAAAATACTAAAAAAAAAAAAAAAAAAAAAAAAAAAAATCAATACATCATGATAGCAGGTCAGGATTATACCCAAGGTATTAAAGGGTTAAAATATGCCCTGGTAGGAATATTATATAAATGTCATTATTGTGATGGAATGAGTCGACTCTTTCAAGTAATCAGATTACTCATGGATTTTTGCATTCAAAATCGGATCTACAGAGATGATGCATCGTTTTACATCTGCAGTGAAACTCAAGCCATCCATTACAGATCCAAGATGAAACAGCCAGAGTGAGCTGCCAGCAGTGTGGCTGAACAGGGGCCAACACACAAAATGACATGACAGGGCAGACACAGCGCCGCAACGCAGGCATCCCAGGCATGTTGTCACAATGCACTTCAATTGCTGGTGCAGTCAGAAATATCGTAATCATGACAAGCCGAAAATGACGAGCTTTCCAACTGACATAAGCCCCCTTTCACACTGGCACTCCTAACCGGGTTCTGGCTACCCTGGTCACAATCCCGCTTAGTACGAAACCACATATCCGGGTCGTACCCGGGTTGACCCAGATCCCACCGACCCACCTCAGGTTGTGGGTTGACACACTTTGACCCAGGTTGAGACAGACAAAATGCATGACAGCTGTTCATGAGCAGACGCAACAACATTTGGGCTGATGGTTCAATCCAGAGAAGCTTGGACAAGCGTCTGTGACACGCTGCTTCCAGGGCATTAATATGCGCATTGTGTACTTGCGTCTGTCACCCAGATCAATCCTGGGTGGGTTCTGACCCAGGTAGAGCATGCCAGTGTGAAAGGGGCTTAAGCCTTCAAACCAGGTTGTAAAAAATTCCAGCAGATCATATCAAACCCGAAAAGAGTGAAATACTGTAGAGTCATGTCGTCTTTTTGTCAAAAATGAAGGATGTTTATAACCAGTGCTGGGACAAATGTGGATTTTTCATGTTCAAATAGTCTTTAAAAACTGAAACGAATATTCTTTCATTCTTTCCAGCAGGGTATACTGGAGGTTGATTAAATCAACCTCCAAGTCAAATTAAATAACGACTTAGCAAAAGCAGCCGTTTGTCAGCTTGATTTGATGACCCTGTACCCTACTTGGAGAAGCTCTGGCTGGGTATAGGTGGATCAAATAAACCCCTTAGTTTTACCTTAAAAATGTATCATGGTGTGAAGTTCTGGATGATTTACACTCTTCTGTTTGAACAAAAAGAAATTGTTGAAAGACAACATTTGGAAATTATGTTACCCAAAAGGAACAAAGACCATGAGAAGTTGTGCCTCTGAATGCATTCCAGCAATGTCTGTTTGAACAGTTTTCCCACAAACAATTAAAGCATGAAGTATGTTCTTCACATTTAGTATGCTGTCCAGAATGGGCAAGACTTAAATGAACATTCACTAACTAAACAACAAGACTCTAAAAATCACTAAATCAAATCATTCAGTCTGTGAAAGATAACTGCCTAGCTTTTACTTACTAATAAGCGATGAAGAATGAAAGCTTTAGATTGTATCTTCTAGGCAGCCATTAAGAAATACATTTTAGACATAGGCTCTACAAATCAGAGGACAGACAGACATTTATCCGGCAATAGAAAGTTCTGACACGGGTTTCCCGTCCCACTTCCATACAAACTCTGCACTGCACACCCCTCAATATCGAAACATGCAACTTCAGGGAAAGAAAAAATAAAAACTTCATTAGGATCATTTACAGTGCCTAGAGAAGCTCTACAGCCCCTTGAAGTTTTTCACATTTTGTTGCGTCAGTGCCTCAGAGTTTCATGCATTTAAATGAGGATTTTTTTTCCCCCCTTATCCACACTCCACACTGTTAAGGAGAGAAAAAAAAAAAAAGTTTATCAAGAAAAAAAAATTATATATATTATATATATTAAAAATACAAACCTGGAAGATCATAATTGGATAAGTCTCCACCCCCCTGAGTTAATACTTGGTGGAAGTACCTTTGGCAGCAATTACATCTGTGACTGTTGGGATAGGTCTCTACCAACTTTGCACACCTAGATTTGGCAGTATTTAACCATTCTTCTTTACAAAACTGTTCAAGCTCTGTCAAGTTCCTTGGGGAGCGATGATGGACAGCAATCTTCAAGTCATGCCACAAATTTTTGATTGTATTTAGGTCAGTGCTCTGACTGGGCCACTCAAGGACATTTATCTTTTTGTTCCTTAGCCACTCCAGTGTAGCTTTGGCTGTGTGCTTTGGGTCGTTGTCATGCTGGAAGGTGAACTTCTGTCCCAGTTTCAGCTTTCTTGCAGAGGGCAGCAGGTTTTCCTCAAGGACTTCTACATACTTTGCTCTATTCATTTCCCTTCTATCCTGACAAGTGCCCCACTCCCTGCAGACAACAATCATCCCCATAACATGATGCTGCCACCACCATGCTTCACAGTAGGGATGGTGTTCTTTGGGTGTTGAGCTGTGTTGGGTTTGCTCCAAACAAAGCTGCATTTAGGCCAAAAAGTTCCATTTTAGTTTCATCTTTTGAAAAGACTCAAGGATGATGGTTTTCGGAACTGTAATTTCTGCCCCCCCCCCTTTAAATCATTTTTTTCTCGAATAGATAGTGAATCTGGCAGACAGATGCTGCAAAGGAGAGTTAATAGAATATTTAGGAGAGTGTCACCTAATAAAAGCAGTGTGCCAATGAAGCACTAGTTAACGGGCATAAGGATCCCTTAATATTCTTATCGGTACTTGTGTTGTGTGCACTGATATTTCATGAGTGCAGTGCCATGGATAAAAAAAAAAAAAAAACAGTTCAGTGACAATGTTCCACAGCGTTGTTTTTATTGTCATATGATTTAAATATGACACTACTGTACCCTTTGTTAAAAAAAAAAAAAAAAAAAAAGCACATGGTTTAAAAAACATTTTTATAAAAAATAAATAAGAAATCCAGTCAGAGTGAAAAAGCACAAGATTTCTGACTTTGGTTCACCTTGAAGTCTGCACAGTGTTAACACAGTCCAGCTGCAGGCCTGCCCAGGGTGCTGCTGTTGCTCCTCTGGTATTTCAGGGAGTATCTATGAGGAATGTTTTCAACTCGGCAGATCTAGCAAGCTGCCATAGTAACCAGTGTCTGCCCACTGCCAGGCCTGAACACAGCTGGCAACAGGACCCAACTCGGGCCGAATCCCTTTATTAAATCAACACTAACTGGATATCAACACGTAGTGTTTGTTATTCAACGATTATATACAACGATAAAGGAGATTTACAGTCATTAGGCCTTATTGTTCTGTTACTTGCCTGTTTTGTTTCCTGTAGCAACCCATAAAGCAATGGCTTCAGTTCTTGTGTTACTGTTATCAGGACCCCACACATACTTTACTATGTGCAGCAAGTGGAATGCTGTTACTTGTAACACAGGAAGTGAACCTGTATTATTGTGGCAAAGAAATGTTTCATATAAAATCTAAATCTAAAATTTAAAAAGAGACAAAGTTATGAGTTTTACGGAAACAGTCAATGGACTCTTTATAATTCAAACTGAACTGTACCCAACAGAATAACAGGGTTTGGAATCCCAATGAAGGTGAATGGCAGATTCCACTTGGTTATATAAAACCCCTTCAAAAGCAGCATTGTGTTGGTAGGAGATAGTACCAGCTGACCCTTTTGAAATGTACAGACATACTTAATAAAAAGGGCAGGATTGTGCCTACCTGTCACTGCTTATTGCACAAGACTTCACAGAACCCTGTTCTTGCTAGTCATGGTCAAGGTAGCATTAGATACTATTTAAAAATGACAGGAGTGGTAAGGGAATGATGTTAAAGGGTGCTGTGTTTGCAGAAACTATATGGGTAGGGGTGAGATAAGGCGAGTGGGGGGGGGATCAAATGAAGCCTTAGGTGAGGCTAGGTCCCAACAAAAAGCAGAATCCTCATCAAAATATAGAAATGTTTAATTACTGGAAAAATAAGCACCCTTAGAAACAGCAACATCCACGGATGGAAGCCAGACTCCTATTGCATGGCAGTTTACCCCTTTCAGCTACAGTGTATACATATAGGAAACAGTCTCAGGTATGTCTTCTTAAACTCAAAATAAAACCAGGAATGAATCAAGCTACTATGCAATGGAAGTCTTCTTTCCATCCTTGAATTTCCCACCAGTCATGTTAAATTGCTTAAACAAATGGAATTTCTCAGGTTTACTACCACTGTAGTTTTTCAATACATTCTACTTCGGCTGTGTTGGCAATCCAGTTTGTTTACGTTCACCAAAGGTTTCAGCCGCTGGTGTAAAAGTTGCCTCCCACTTGCCATATAACAAGCTGTTGCTACTGCTTGCAGCGGTAGGAAGTTACTTAGGAAGTTCTTCTATAAGCTCATGTGTACAGTAGCCTGAGGAAGCCCAAAAAGATTCAGTAACATGAACATAACCACTGTATCTACATGAAAAATATAAGGAGCCTACAGTATCTCTCCATAGCTTGTGCTAAAATATATCCAGAGTAAGTCTCATCGCAATTGAATAAGCAGTTCTCTAGAAGTATGTAAAAATGTAAGTTTGCCATACAGAGAAATGGATGGACCGAGACAGCCTTCATACACTGTACTTGCCATATTACGATGCACTCAAAACTAAACAATGTCTTAGGCAAAATTTCATCAGAATTTTACATGGGGTTCTCAAGATCAGTGGTTCACAACTCTGTTCTGGAGGGCCGGTGTCCCTGCAGGTTTTTATTCCAACTGCACCCCAAGGTACTTTATTGGACCTTATTAGAAGCTTAATTGGTCCAATTAACTAAATTAGGGTAGAAATGAAACAAAATGCCAGTGTGGCTCATATTGCCCAAAACGTTAATGCTATCGATAACCTTTGCTAAAGAATGTCCTTAGGACGTTTAACCACAAGTGGCTCGCTAGATGTATGCTCAAATGTAAAGTGGGATTATGAAACACTCCATAACTTTCTGAAAAGGAAGCACCTTAACAAGTTTCATCATAACAGGACAATTCGTTCTCTAGATGCAAGACAAAAGCATAGACAGTGACGTGCGTGCATTGGGGAGGAAAGAACCCCAGCTACCTACCCTGAGGTTATTGATGTATTCATTTTTTTTTTTTTAAATCACAGCCTGCCTTGTTTACTTATTGAACAGTATGCTCTCTGTGGATGCAGGAGAGTGGGAGGAAAGGCCTTTTGGCTGAAGTACACTATGTGCCTTGTGGCAGCGAACTCTCTTTGATGCCACACTCCTGGTAATTTAACAAGGGAATGGAAATGTGTTTTTAATCCATCCTCCCAGCCACCTGCCCACGTTTCAGAGGCCTGATTCACATGGAGGGGCCTAGGAGAGCCGTGTCCTCAGTTACCGACTGCTAAATAACTGGGCTCTGCCACGAGGCTCACCTCACCCTGCTTCACAACAGCTAGAACTCTTAACCCTTTCTGCTCAGTCAATGCAAACCTGCTGTAGATTCCAATTGCTAATGCTCTCTACCTCAGGCATTTTAAGAACACCCTTCAGTCCTAAAGACATTAAATAGAGGTATAAAAGCTACTGTGACAGAAGAAAATGGACATAAAACTGTTTATTTTAGAGCTGTCCAAGATGTTTGGTCATCAGAGCTATACTTCTGTCCAGAAGGCTCTTACTATCACAATCTGAATAACCCACTTCAAATGTAGGTAGAGATGCTATATATGGTTTAATTTTCTAACCATGTTTGCATGCTTCGATGAACTCTCAGAAATCCCAAAAGATTCCTCTCATAAGAGTGCAGTTACTTTATCATCTTCAACTTCATTATACAAGTGTAAATCTGTACAACATTGAGCAAACAATGCATAAATAGAACATGACATAGGGGTAGTATCACACAATCTAAACACTGCCAACAAGAATTAATTTGAAAACCAAGTCTATGAAAATCAAATGCCTAACAGTGCATGCAAGTCTTATTTTCTGGCTGTAGAAATATGTAAAAATGCCAGAGGGGGTCCAAGAAATAAGAGATTCAAAAAGGAAGGCAGTATTTAGATCTGCCACCATTTAGACCAACTGAAAATCGACCCCAGTGTCTGAAACAGTGGTTTCATGAGCAAAAATGCCTTCTTGAAATAACTGTCTTATTATTATTATTAATTAATAATAAAGGTAACTTTCTTCCAAAACAAAGTAGATGAAGTGACCAGATGGGCTAGTAGCTTAGCCAGCAGAGCTGATACATGCTCCCCAGATCACTCAGGGCTGAAGGCTGGGCTTGCAACGCTTCACTGTTAAATTACACACTTTAAAACTAACAACACCATCCATCAGAGCTGACAGGCCAGGCACACTGGTGCCCAACAATTAGAAATCTGTTTGCACAAACAGTGAACAAGACAGAGAAGCACACCTCAATCTCCACAGCACAGGAAGACACAAATTACATGGGCCACCTCTTTCTTGATCTCTGCCTGGTATTTGTCAAGCTTCATTTAAAATACGATAAAGGTTCTTTGACTTTGGTTAGAAACAGAGTAAAATCCACCCCATAGAACGCTAAACATTAAATAGATCTAAGATTTTATTAACACCCGTGTTATCCAGCTGGAACGTGTTGTGAGCGGCATTCTTCTGCCATGTTGTCTTGAGCCCCTTTCACACCGGCACTCCTACCTGGGTCCCAACCCGGGCTCTGGCTACCCGGGTCACAATCCTGTGTAGTGTGAAACCACGTACCCCGGTCGTACGCGATTCACACCGACCCATCTCGGGATGTGGGTCGACACTCTTTGACCCAGGTAGAGCAAGACAAAATGCAAGGACAGACTCTCATAAGCCAACAAAATCTTAACACATGTCATCTTTATTAGTTTCCCTTTTACTGTGCTGAAAGTTTGTTAATTTACCATTCTTTCAATGTGCGAAAATATTTCAATTACAAAGTGATTTATTATCCACACTCAATAGGGCTACATTTAGAAATACTCAAATAAACTTAATATATATATTTTTATATATAATATATATATATATATATATATATATATATATATATATATATATATATATATATATATATAGATATATATATATAATCTGTTTTCAGAAAGAGTTACAGAAAAGCCATGTAAACGACTTCACCGGTACACAGCTTCTGGTAACCTCACTCAAAGTTGATTGTTATAGACTTCATACACAATAGACGTGAATGGGTGTATGCATATTTTTTTTTCTACCCCGTCGTTAGTACAGGGGCAGCAATCATTATTTTACATTCTTTCAGAAAATTTTTAAACCTTAGTCACACAGTGGGTCGCATGCCCCCCCCCCCCCCCCCCCACCACCACCCCCACCACCACCCCCACCACCACAGCCTTGGACAAAACCCCAACACAGCCTTTGAAAGTTTTTGGGTTGTGTCCGTCACTATTAATCTTCCTTTCCAATGCAATCATAGCAGCAGACCCTATTAACATTACACAATAGAAATGAACCACGGAATGACAATCAATTCCAAAAAGAGCACACAAACAGCAGGTGGTAAATCAATATCTTTCACACACAGGCAATCCATTGACTCGTTTGGTGTAAATGTCTTTCGCCAGCAGAGGAGTTTCTTCAGTACAAACTGTCAAAACAAGGTTCAAAAAGGGTCTAAAGCAAACCATCATACAATGTGTAAAGGAGAAAGATTTGCACTCATATTGAACAAAGTATCAACACTTTCACAAGGTGTTATTCTGGAATTCTGCATTTCTACAAACCTGCTACTTCACGTTGCCTTTCACCCCCAAGATTACTACACTATGACTAATGAATGAATCCTCCAGTTCTCACCGTCTTATACCTATCAGATTTATTTAATTGAACTTAACTGCACACTTGCAATAATATTACGATGAACAAAAAGGGGGTGGAGGGGGTTTTCATACAGGATACGGGTGTCGAAAAATTTTTTGGAGCATTTCACCTAATCGCAATGCTTTCTGTCAAAACAGTAATACTGTACACTTCTATGAGAATTATATATTTGGTGCTACATCAGTTTCCAGAAGCAAAATTGTCATTGTAGGAATGGACTGTATAGACAAGAACATGGTTATACTGTATATGCAGATATTGATCTTATTACAGTTGGTGCAACTGTACAGAGTGCCTTCAGCAAATGAGCTGTTAATCATTCTAAAGCTGCCAGGATGCTCATTGTCTGTTGTGACCGTAGGTCCTGACACCAGAACCTTTGTAGCAGCTGATCAATGGGATACAAAAGCACTTGCAACAATTTAATTAGAATGAGCTTATCTGTAGGCCCCAACGACTAACATTCTCCTGAGATGAGAACACAGCCTGCTTCATTTAAAAGACAATGAATGTTCCTCCTCCTCCTCTCTGCAATCAGATATCAGAACCAAAGCCGGTTATGGCTCCCATGGTCCAGATGATTCTCTAGGCATCTTTCTGTTCCTCTGTGCTGGGCAATCAAACTGCAGGCAATTGGTTAACAGAAGCCCTAACTCAGAGAGACAGATGGGTTCTCGGGAGAAGGCAAACAAAATCAAGAGGCAGGCAATCCATAGCGCATGATGGACAATCAATCAATTTGATTGAACCACAGTCTCCACCAGAGCAGGCAATAAGGCAGCTGTCTCGCTCATGAAAACGCTCGGTAGGAATCACAGGCTAATTTGTGAAAAATGAACTGACGAATAGATAAATGGTGTGAGAGGGCTGCCCCATAAAAGAAAAGTACCTACAAAACAGACGCAGTGATTCTTTAGGTCATACAGTTCGGGAGTATTGCCTTACCAATTTAAATGTAGGTATTTATGGTATTTCGGTACAAGTCTGCAGTTCTGTGTTCAGGCTTCAATTCAAAGCTTACCATGATCAAGAAAAAGAAAACAAAACAGAAAGCTTGATTGACCTAGGGCCTACATTTATTTACTAACCATATTTTCTCCTTTCCAACAATTAAGCCAATCCTAACCAAGTGCTGCAATTCCTAAAACTGAAGTGTGCCATGCAAAACATCACGACACGGCAAGCATTGGAGCAGACACGAAAGCCAGAAAAACACCATAAACGTGAACGTTAGCCTGGCAAAGCTGCACTGGGGTTTGCAAGACATGCTGAAACACAATCCGAACTTACTGTAAATACTATTCCCAAAAACTGACAATTTTGCCAAAACATTATTTTTATCACAATACAAGAAACTTGCTCTCTGACTGGCAACTGACAGAAGAGGTCCTCTTCCACTGGGGTTTGCAAGTCCACTGAACTTACTGTAAATACTATTCCCAAAAACTGACAATTTTGCCAAAACATTATTTTTATCACAATACAAGAAACTTGCTCTAGACAATTGTAGGATAGTCACTTAGGAGTTGAAGGCACAATAAAAAGCCGTACAGATTCCATAGAAAATGCGTCGGTTTGTCATTAGATATGTCTAGTTTAACAAACTACTTTCATGGAATGACTCATTAGTGGTCTTCAAAAGCAGCAAACTACTTATCGACTTAAAACTATTATGGAAATGTTTAACATTTAGTAAAGCTGATACACTACAGTATTTAAAGTCTACAACTGTCATAAGGCATTCATTTTTATCACCTCCTACTCCAATTCGGTCTTTAGCTTCCTGCTGACAGAAGGTTTTCATACGCTGTACACACACACTCAATCCTGGCAGTGTCTCCTGGAATTCAACACAAGGTTCCCAGTTAGAACTCGTGTGGAGAAAGCACTGTACATCCCCCAATTAGCAACCAAGTGCACTGTAGGGTTATACTTGAACCAGCCACAGGCTACAGTTATTTAATCCTGGCCATTTGCCCTCCCTCATTCATCCCCATTTAAATGCTAACTGCTAAACACTGGTTGTTATGCCAAACTAGTGTGAACTCCTAGCACCTCGATTACCTGTGTGTTCAGCACTGCGTCCTCCAAAACAAAATGGTTTACTTAGCACACTGCACATGTTAATGAAGTTGTTGTTAATCTGCCTTGGAAACAATTAAGGCTTTTTAGGCCCAATTCACCAAACTAAGGACTGTTTTGAGGAAACTTTGTTTTAAGAACTGTTTTTGAAACATGCAAAATAATGGATAAAAACTGACACTTTAAAAAAGTGTTTAACTAGAGTAACTAAGTATTATGCAAACAAAAAGGGAATACTCAAGGCCTGTTTTGAGAGTTGTCATCTCCCCTAGGCGTCTCGGTACAGGTGTGCGGTGTTGAGTTAAAATAGTGTTGCAAACAATTCACCCAAATCACATTACTGGAGAGCCACTCTACTCAAAAAGGTTTTCTAAATAAGACCAGTAGCACACTGACATCACAGCTGGAATTAATTTTTCAAAATAAAAGGAATATACCAGCTTGTCATCAAGACCCCGCCCCTTCCAAGACTTCATCAGGACCTGGGCGACATGTGAGAAGTCTTTCTTCATTATAAGGAGCAACAATAATAATTACACATTGTGACATAATGGAGGAGACAACAGGTCAGCAGTAAGGAGATGACTGTCACCCGTGACAAATCTACCATTCAATCCGAGATACAGAGATGACACTTAGGTCTTGGAGGTGCTTTTCAGTAGGCTTGGGAAAGCAAAACCGAATCACAGATGACTGTTTGTGCTGTTGAATGCACAGGGTGTGGGTTACAGAGACTAACCAGATATTGTAATACATTAAGCCCCTAAATTGAAACTCACATCCCTCTACAGTCAAGTGCCCTCTGACAACACCCCACAATAAACAAAATGGTGAACCAGCCACAGCGTCTTGCAGTACGTTTACATGGCAAGTATTCAGAATATTAAGTATTTGGAATACTAGATTATTCTGAATGCTCTGCACACATGCAGGTGGAATTCTCTTATTTCGCATTTACAACGGGATATAAATTTTATGCCATTAACACATGTGTACTTTGCTTCCCACTGCAAACCAAGAGTGCTGACTGTAGTGGAATGGTTTGTTATTTATTGTAAAGAGCTGGTGGTGTGGACAGTAATGCACGCTTCTAGCAGACAGACTGAAGTTGAGTTGCCCGTTTAGCCAAACACAGTCAACAGAACCTATAGTAAACAAACGTACAGTAGAACAGTAAATAAGGCAAATACTCTGTGTGTGTGTGTGTGTGTATTTATATATATATATATATATATATATATATATATATATATATATATATATATATATATATATATATATATATATATATATATATATATATATATATATATATACACACACACACACACACACACACACACACACACACACGTCATCACATGCCTAGTTGCTTTTTCAAAGAACGTTTGAATTTCTGCTATTTGGAATTTCTGTAATTGTATATAAATAAACGTATGCTATTTTTAAATTGATGTATATTTGCAGATCTAGCAAGCATTGATATTTGTTTTCTGTATATTCTTTAAATTGTAAGCGCATTTTACACTGTATCTATACAGCGCGCCAATACCTTCTGGTGAGCAGGACCTTAGAGATTTTGCAAAACAAACAGGATATGTATGTGATGGCCAATATATTATAATGTGATGACACACTGATGGAATTTCTTCTCCTCAGTCAACTGGTCAGGGTAGTTTTTTCAAACCTGATGCTCGCACCCGGTCGGTGTGAAATAGCGCACCCCTTACATAAATACATTTTTCCTTTTTGTTTTTTTATTTGCTACTTTCTAGTTATATACAGCGCTACTCTTAATAAAACATTGAATACAACATCTAGTTTTTTTTGTTTGCTTTATACACTTTATCAATTTGTAACAAGTAAAAATGTTGTGTGAATAAAACACATCTATAGCAAAAGCACAGTTATGGGAAAAGCTTGCAAAAAGGACAAATGTACAATAGGTGCTTGTTGCTTCTAGTTTTTTTAAACTCAAGGTTCTTTCCATCGTCTCCCCTTACATCGCATGACATGCACGTTGACTGTATTTTGCCTTATAGTGGAACACTTTTCCCCTTGTATTGAATATGTGCAAATATTCCATATATCATCACAGCTTGAAACTTTTAGAACTACTGTGACTAAATTCACTTGACAACCAATTCATTTTGGCAGAAAATGAGATGGGGAGTGCCTTTAGAGCAAAACCAAATCCAGGGTGTTCAAAAACTGTGAAAACACACACCTACGATGTTGAAGCTTTACAGGAATACATTGGATGGAGTGTGTTATTGCTTTCATTGTATTGGAAAGTTCTGGAACTCTGGGAAATTTGAATTTCAACTGTCAAGACAAATTTCTAGAACTGTCACAGAGTAGTGTTTTTCAAAAACCTCTAATCCAGTCCTGTAAAGGACACTGCTTAGCACATGAGTCGCACATTTTAACATATCCTATGCAAGCAGGTCATGGCGATTTACATTTTTCTGGATACCGATAGCTCTCACTTTATATTCAAAGTCAGGTTGAACATGTTTTTCCCTCCTAAGTCCATGATTTTATTTGCCCTCTTCGTTTTCACTGGAGATTCAGTGCTGTATATTCTGCCAAATCCTGGTTAAATGGATGGAAAATAAAGGCCATTTATACTTGTAATTCTTAATGAACTGTCTACAAACCTAGGCACCGACTTGCAAAAAAGACATAGAAAGTGCATTGTTCAGACATCCAAATAATTTGAACACTTATTTTACATAAAAACAGAAAGGTATGATTACAGTAATACTTGCTGATGTTTCATAATTTAAAAAAAAAAAAAAAAAAAAAAAAGACAGAGATCCATTTAGGAGTTGGCAGAGGATTCATTTCATCTGGTCGAGTTAACCCTTTCTGGACAGGACCTGCTGTCCCATTGCAGAGTGCCGGATGTCTGTTGGGCCTCTTTACATTTCGTGTTTTCTCAGTCGCTGGAGTTGCCTTGCATTGAAAGACATGTCCCCTCGACTCTCATTGAAATCACTGAATAGGAAGGAGATTTGCAATTCTAGGACCGAATTGCAAATTAGTTTGTTTTTTGCTACTTAACAAAGTATCCAAAATGTCTGCCAACTTCAAGCCAGTGAATAATACGTGGCTTGGTTGGAAAAAAATAAAAACACCTGCAATATAATACATACTTGTGTAACTAGATTCACATTGCTGATTGATTACAGACTATCGTAAATGCTCCCAGTTGAAATCAGTGGCAGCATATCTGACTTTCACAGAGGACTCATAACAGAATATATGGTAATTGATTCAGTATCCAACACACATTATTGAAGTTTCAATGTTGCTGACAAACATTTCTCTTTCCTTAAGAGTCAATAATCATTGAGGAATGCTCATGTATGCTTTCTCTCTATTGACAGTGTTATGGCAGTGGTTGAAAAGAATCAAGATACCAACATTTGGAGTCAATGGCAACGGTTTTCTGATAATTCTTAAAATGGACCTCATCCAAATGTTTGCAGTCTGTTAGGGAGTACTGAACTATTGGTTGTTCCTCAGACATCATAGTTATTGTACTAGGCATGTACTATTTAAACTTGATTACCATTCAAAACAATACCCAAGCCATGAAACTAACATATGGCAACAGTCCAGACACAGACTCCCTTCAGTTTCCCATGCCCTAGATAGAGATCATGGCATATTTTGTAGAACACAACTATGGGATTTATTTCTTTTGAAAATATACGTAATTTCATGATGCTCGTTTAAATGTCTTGCATGCATGAAATGAAATCTCCTTAATCCAGAGTTTCAGAATTAAAAAAAAAAAAAACGGAAACTGCTTGAAAAACCCATCAGGTTTTCTTTGGCCATGGTGCCTTTGACGAAAGGTCTCACCACATCTCTCTCTCCCTACGCGCCAATGACAAGAGGTAACGTCTAATATATTGTTAAAACAAAGGTTGTAAGAAATGTGAAATCTCATGATGCTGTAGCCAACCAAGTTTAAATGGAGGTATGTTTAAAATACATTAGGTACAAAATACAAGGCAACGGCAATGGATCAACAGAGGAACATTTCCCAGCATTCGAATTAAGAAAATAGAACCCTACTATTGCCCAATTTGAAAGTTTTCCAAAAATATTAAATATATCACATTTTTTTTTATTTAAGAGTTTTAGTGGGGTTATTCTTGCCTCACTCCAATAAGGCCAAGTCTCAGGTAGTAATTGTGCGTGCTGCGCTTATTCTGAAGTAATTTATATAAAATAAGCAATGCAAATATTTTTAAATAGCATTTTTACACAGATAACCATGAATAAACTAAAATTTAAAAAAAGCGTACATAGCGCCTCGCTTTGTTTCAATTTGACAAATTTGTCAACACTATTCTGTTTTAAAAGAACACTCATCGCCAGAACAATTAAGAGAAAGTGGATTCGTAACTAAATATACTACAGTGTTTCACTTGTCTGGTGAAATAAAAAAAATATAGGGAGATAGAAAATTAAATTCTAAATACTGAAATGTATTATTTCTCAATAACAGTCAGCGAAATTCAGTGCTTACTAGCATATTAACACGCTGCCTCTGCTCACGAATGATTGGACAGCTGTCAGATCCTTCACTTTCCCTTTGGCTACTCACTCGCCTACAATTTTCATAGAGAATACCGTGAACGGCCTCTGCTTGCTTATGATTGGACAGCTATGTAAAACTTGGCAGATATTTGACTCTCCTACTGGTTAAACTTACTGTCAGTAACTGCATCTGAAACAGATACAGTTTATGTCCCACCCAGCTAACTTATGATTGGGCTACCGCAGAGACAATGCAGCTGTTCAACTGGTTGATCATATCGCAGAAGCCATTCAGGAAAAAAAAAGTTGCGTACATACAAACACAGCATGAGCAAGCAGCACTGTCAGACTGCTGTGGCGCTTTTGTTAGAAAACATGTTTAAAGCTTTCTTTAATTTTCCCACGCTATGACCCTCCAGAAACGTGTTCACGACCCATAATTTAATGGCTGCCCCGGGCACGAATTTGCCCGCAGTCACCAGTTTGCGGACCACTGCTCTAACACAGAGGGAAGAAGAAAAAAAAAAAAAAAAAAAAAAAAAAAACAGGTTCCTGACAGTTTTGGTTCTGTAACTCATGGGAATGCCAGAGCCAAGACTCCCTGATGAATCCCCAGAGAAGACCAGCGACTTTGCACAGTCAGAATGCAAACCTGCACTCCCCTGACTGGCAACCTGCAAACCACACAGATGTGCTTGTCTTGGGTAGTGTAAACTCAAGAGACATGCAGTACAAACTTCCAAAATTAAGCAGGGACAAAGCCAGGCCCTTTTAGGAAACAACAACCCCCACCCCTAATATGCTGAAAGGTCGGACCATCCTCCAGATCTTTAACTGGCTGTTTTAGAGTCACTGGTTTCAAGCCCCTCTTATCCTCAGCATGCTTTTCACATTCCTAACCCCCAGTGCCTTAGGAAGTTGAAGCATAAGAGAGGCTATCGAATATCGAGTCCCGTCAGATATATTATCCAACTCTGAGTGGAACGCTAGGTGCTAGACAGCTGCATGGAACCACAGCCAATGGATTCCTGCTGGCTTAGCATGCCGTAGTCCTTCGAACCCCCAATGCCAAGACTAGCAGACAATCTTGATTAATGAAGCATTACTGTAAGCTTTATTAAATTAAGCATATACCTGTCTTTGCCATCACTGCCACAGAAATGAACAAGATATATACCTCACCCAGTCTTTCTACAGTTGTAACAAATGTATTTTGGGTACCACTGCATACACATTGGGTAACCAAGATATTTGGTAAGTGTACAGTCCACTAATTTTACAGGAAAACCACCAACTTTGCTGCTGAGCTTTTCTATAAGAATAACAATAATAATACTTCTGAAAACAAGAATGGTACCCATATTCGTGATACTGATAATTAGACAATATGGCATATTTCCCCCCAGTGTAAATAACATGGTAATTCCTCTACTGTGAAATTACTTCCATAAAAACAAATTTTAAGAGATTATATGGGATGAAAGCCTGATGGCCAGTTTTAGGTACAACATCATGATCAACCAAATGATGTTCTTTTATGTTCTTGTTGTTTCACAAGATAAATGAGTTGGGTTGGGTAGATGCAGCTAAGTAGGTTACCACACAAGCCCCTCCCCTCTTATCCCTTCCACAAGCTAAAACAGAGCCTATATTGGAGTCAGAGCCCCCTGCTTCTTAAGGTAGAAGGGGATGGCTGTTCAGTTCACGCCAGAACGTTTTCCAGAAGGAAGTAAGCTTGTGTTCCTGCAGCTAACTCCACTCAAGTAATGTAAACAAACTGGTAGGTCGACAATGCCCGTTTCTGAGGAAGGAGAAAAGGCTAATCTATGGAAGAATGTAGTAACACCCAGGAATTATAGTTCAGAGTAAAAAGGACTATAGAAAACTACAGCTTTGAAACAATGGCAAATTAGAGGGGTTGTTTGCAGAACCTGTCTAGGTGTATTTTGAACTGCTATTCTGGTCTAGCATTGCACAGCTTTTTAGCTTTTGTTTTGCCACTATATTCCAACATACTGCATCATACCATCTCCTCCCCACTCTTGATTTACCTGCAGCAGTTTTAAGCACTTTTAAACCATGACCCTGTCCCCACAGTAAATGCTGTGCTTCATTCAGGAGTTAGTTGATTTCCCTTGCATTCTAACACTGCACGTTCTGCAGCGTTGCCCTGAGGAAAGACCTACAAAATGAACATGCATGTTCAACGGCATTGGCACTTCCAAACAGAAAAGTGTATTCTGAAAAGAACCAAAAACTAACAGAACAAGTATGCTGGGAATTGGGCTGTAAAAAGTAT
This sequence comes from Polyodon spathula, assembly GCF_017654505.1. NCBI lineage: Eukaryota > Metazoa > Chordata > Actinopteri > Acipenseriformes > Polyodontidae > Polyodon > Polyodon spathula. Next base: position 12,258,942 of record NC_054556.1, read on the forward strand.
AAAATGTTTGCCACTTAAATGGAATGCTAAATCAGGACATGAAAATTTCATCATTACAAGAGCCAATCAAATCAGTGAAAGCACAAAGTGGGCATTTACATGCAAACTCCAGATTTAGCTGGCCAGCTAAATATTTAACTAAATGTTAAACCTTGTATCTAGATTTATAAATTATATCTGATTGTACACATTTAAAATATTTATTTTCACAACATTTATAAATCTGGGGAAAAAAGACTGATTGTTAAAAAACTTACCGAGATGTACTGGGATGCATATTCCTGACTTGGACATAAACGGAGACACCCCGAGTTGCCAACTAAGGCTGTAAATGGTAACAGGTGAATGTAATAATTTTACAGAGAGTTCGTTCAGTTTGTTTTGGGAAGTACTCGAGAGCTTTACAGGTTTATTTTATTGTTTCAACACAATTACTACAAAAGACTACAGTACTGTGGTCTCTGGAAAAAGTCTCACATGGCTTGTTTGTGCAGGGTGTTCAAGCCCTTTGCCAATGTGTATACATGCTGAAATTAGTGTAATAACTCTGCTCAAGCTTAACACTGAAAAGAAATAAACTTACTGTACAACTGTAAAAATACAGTAAAAAAAAGGTAGCTTTCACAAAGAGGTACTAACTGCAAGCATACTTCTGTAATACCAATAATTCAACAGTACCTCAAATCTGTAAACAATTAATAAACAAAGAAATTAACCATCTGCTGTAACCCTGTCCTAATTTAGTGATGCTCCTTAATTCTTAACTCCCAACAAGGGATGTAAGAAAAACCAAAAACGACAAATCCTGCCCAAGCACGTTGGCTACAGGTTAAGCTGTAGTCACCCTTACTAATTAATAGATTCCATACCTGTTTACCACTCCCCAACTAAACAGAGCTACCACAACATCCCTGGAGGCCTGCCTATGACCCCAGGCCTAGATCTGACACCTCTGCTTTACACAATTCCAAATTCCCCATGCACCATCAAAAGCATTAGAAGTCACCATCCAGAATGAAACTTGGACAAGGCTCAGTTAAAGCAGTACTCAACCTTTAAATTCAACTATATGTATATATAAGCAGGGTAACTACTACACAATTCTATAGGATTTTAGGTAGTTTAAACCACTGCTTTATCACTTCCTGTGCTCAAGATCAGCTACAAGGAACAGCCTCACTTCAATAGGGCCGTGTGGGAGGGTGGACAACAAAGGAAGTGATATGGTACCAGGAAGCAGCAGTTTAAAACCTTCTAAAATCTACAGTAGTGTAGTGACAAATTCATATCTACAGTCAAACAGTTTGCATCACCCTACAGAATTAACTAATTTTGCTTCATAAAGTCAAATGAAACCTGCTGAATAATGTTATGTTAAGTATATGGAAAGCAACAAAGCAGTATGTAATTCAAACGTTAACAAAAAACTGGTAACGTTTCTGAATCTAAACAGGACATGTTTTGCATCACCTAGAATTAAATAAAAACATTTGGCCATAGCTGTATACAAGAAATCCAGATTTTAAAACCTTGTATGACGCCTTTAAGACTCACTAAATGTTATTAAATATAATTTAAAAATTGTATTTAACGTTTTAAAATGTAGACTGAATGAATACATAATGCCTTTAATGCAGATATCCGCTCAGAAGCTAAGCAGGTTGAGGCCTGGTCAGTAATCGGATTGGTGACATTTTAGCAACATGAGCTGTGCTGTAGGAAGTGACTCAACTCACACACCCTTGGGTAAAACAAACAGACAATTCACCGTCTTGGATGCAGAAACTCCATTAAAAATATTCAACAGGGCACCTACTATAATAAAAGATGTATGTTTTAAAATGTGCATTTTGCTGCAGCACTGTTCTCATAGTCTCCATCTGCCTTAGCACTGTTAATAGGTTTGGTCAATATGGGTTGACAGGACCATATAGACTTGACTGACTCAGGTCAATCTCCTAATTTGAGATTTTACAACAGAGACATACAGCTGTTATATATTTCAGAAGGCATTTAATTTGCAAAACAACTGATTTTACTTTTACACAAAAGTGTGTGCTACTGCTGGCAGGTGTTCCCATTTTTTTTTGGCCGAACCCTGTACTGTATATGCAGAGAAAGACTGTTCCTAACAGGAATGCTTGAGTGTTCCATCAACAATAGTAAGCAAAAGTGCTGGAAGAATGAATGAAAACAGGAACAAATTGTCAAAAGGCTAGCTCTTGTGTTTAAGTGTGAAAGTAACAATAAGCTTGCTGCCTAGTTAGTGTTACACGTTCACACGGAGTCCTTGGCACAAGTGGTGAAGCTGGCGTGAATGACTGGCAGATGGATTACAAAAACAGGCAGAGAGGCTCTCACTAGCTACTGCCAGGTCTGCATTAAAAGGTCTACTGTGGTGGAGAATAGCAAAAGCATACAAAGTGTGAGGAAGCCCAAAAAAAGGACTGTAAAACCTGGGGTCAAGAGGCTTAAAGTATGCACTACATCATAACGGTATTTGCAATTTTCCCTCCACCCCCAGTATGTTTTCTTTCTCCCTAAAAGAAACAGGAGAAATCCAAATCCATTACACTCCAGTATCCAAGTATGAGCAGATTAATGAGTGGCTCATTTAGCAAGAATTCTCACATGCCACCAAGATCACCAGCACACTGCTGTACCTGCTAGACAACCCCTGCCATCCTAAACCTGCAGCTGCTCTGCATACTTTCAGCGGGGCCACTTGACCCCAAAGGAGAAGCTAACGTGCCCCAGCCTGGAACACTTCTTGTAAATGAGTTCTGAAGTGTCCGAGTCAGTTTGAGTTCATCCATAGTAGCTCCCCTCTTGCTCAAATCCTGGGGAAGAATAGTTCGAGGATGTATAAACATATGCCTTGGTCATATTTCACAGCATAATCATAACATTGGGCTTTACATTCACACAAGGACACTACTGGCAACATGGCAGCTGGAAGCAGGGGAAGAGAGGGATAAGGTTGCTGTTATAAGCAAGGTCAGAAAAAGGCTAGACAGAGTGAAATCGAATAACAGCCATCCACTCTAACTAAACATGGAGAGGTTTTGTGGTGAAACTGGAGCACTTCATCTGTTTGAAACAAGTCCCTACAATACAGCACATTTACCTAGCCAGTGGAGCTAGCTGGGTAAACGCAGGGCTGAAAATGTCCTTCAATTTCTTTATTGAACCAACTGAACAGGTCCTCATTTATGACGGAGGCAACTTGTCTATAGCGCATACCGAGTTCCTGGGAGTTATTCTTGAGCAGTTGCCTCACCTCTCATGCTATATCAGCAAGAATTGGTCAAAGATTTATTTTTGGCCATTAATAAAAACACAGGAAAAAAAAGGACAGAAGACAAAAGCTCAAAAGAAACACTGCAATATGAGAAGTCACCCAAGCACTGCTTGTCAAAATATCAGTACATATTATCAAGTTCAATCTTTTGTTGATTTATAACAAATGTAGGGGGTCTTATTAGAAGAAATGGAATTTTACACAATTGTAGCAGCCAGAAAACTACATATAATCCAACTTACAAATTTCTTAAAGCTGTACCTTGTTTTCATAAGCCCCAACTATATTTGCTACATTCTGAAAGACCAATAGGTTGTCCTCTTAGTTTTTTTAAATTTTTTTTTTTAAATGCAAACCTTAAATTTGTTAACTTGTATAGTTTGGAGACAATAGAATACAGCATGAATCAAAAGGGATCTTTCATTAAAATGTTCTTTTTCTGTTCAATATCATAAGAAAAAGAACTCCATTATGTGCAACTCTACCAGTCATCAAAGGAAAACTCCATCCGCCTTACCTGTGTGTTCAATTCACTGAGCTTCAATTCTTAGGATTCAAATCTGCAACAGCCAGTTATTTTAATTAGTTGCACTGGTTTCCAGCGAAAGCCTGTAAATAAAATAAGCATATTAGATTTACACTCAAAATAGACCAAAATAACTTGTGGTGGCCATTCTAAACGCCAACATTCCCTGCAATCAAAGTGTCACTTAGCATGAACGGGGTGGAGTTGAAGACTTGAACAGAGGCCTGTATACCAGAAATGTTTTACACTTCACACACACAGAGAGCTTGTATATAATGTTACAAAGGGTTTACCTACCCAAGGCAAGAGGCTTGCTGACCCCTTTAGCCCTTGGGTCATGACATTGTTGTAAAGGAAGGAATACCAGGGGGGAAAAAATAAAATAAAAGCCTGAAATGAACCTTTAAGCATTGAATAGGAAAGCCACATAGCCCCATACAGTTGGCTCAAGCACACTTAATATTTAAGAAAAGGCTCCCAGGAATGACAATTGCAATGTGGTTAGCTTCCATAACAGCTTGAAGTCATGTAGTATGCATGACCCAATGTATAGGATGTTTAATAGAATCTGTTACTGGTGTGACAGTAGTAAGCCAGAGATTCCAAAGCAGTCAAGCTCCACCTATGTCAGAAATGTGCTAACATTTGGGCCAGTCCATTCAAACTTCCTTTGTAGACTTAAGTAAACACACCACAGAAACAGGGCCGCTGGCTACTGTAAAACACATGGAGATCAGGTGCTACGAATTGTACCCGCTAAACAAAGCTCTCACGGCTTACTTCCGCCCCCGTAGACATTTTACAATAAAAGGACACATTACAGTAAACCAGTGAAAACACTCAGACATCAGACCCCTCATTTACGTGTTTGTACTGTAACTTCACACTATTTCTAAAAAGCTGCAGTTGTTTGCATGTTTTGTATAGTAAGAAGATTCCAAGGGCAGAGGAAGACTGAGCAATGACAGATAAAGCTGCTGAATGCACCAAAGACCTTGCAGTAGAAACTCTGGATTCCTCACCCAGCTCATTCATGAGGTTTCTTGTTCTTGCCACACAGCAACCCCCAGCACTGAGAATACTTCCATTTCATCAAAACCTCTGAAGTGAGTCGTTTCACAGGAGTTGTTACCATAAGCCTTTGGGTCAAATGACCGCTATAAAAAATTTTAAAAAAGCAAAATGTGCATAATAAAACACAACAGCCTTTATAATAAAATTTCTTTATTTAAGTGTTTGAGAAGTCTCAAGTTAACAAATGTTGCTCCACATTTCCCAACCCTCAGCTCCCCTGAAGGAACTGGAGGCAGTAATCACTGAAATTTAAAATACCTTGCTATCCTGGATGCCCATGGCTATCCTACACTTATGACAAGGGAGGGTTTCATTTATTGTATTTCACATACAAATTGAAGCCAAAGGACAGAGACGGATTACATGGAAATATTAGGGAGGAGCAAAACAAGGAGCCAAGAAGTCTAAGCACTTAAAACGCCAGGAACAAAGGTAATTTTTATATTGCCAAACTGGCAGGGAATGGATGGATTAAACTTGGTGATGTCTGTTCAAATAATTACCACTTCTGCAGCACCAGGCACAGCAATACATATATATGTGCGGGACTTTGTCTAAAGCTTTCTGGAAATCTAAATAAACCATGTCATATGCTTTGCAATGATCCATTATCTATGTTGCATCCTCAAAAAAATCAAGCAAGTTAGTTAGACACAATCTCCCTTTCCTAAAACCATGTTGACTGTCTCCCAGGACCCTGTTACCATGTAGGTAATTTTCCATTTTGGATCTTATTATAGTTTCCATAAGTTTGCATATAATAGAAGTCAGGCTTACTGGTCTGTAGTTACCTGGTTCAGTTTTGTTTCCCTTTTTGTGGATCGGTATTACGTTTGCAATTTTCCAGTCTGTCGGTACCACCCCTGCGTCAAGAGACTGCTGCATGATCTTGGTTAGCGGTTTGTAAATTACTTCTTTCATTTCTTTGAGTACTACTGGGAGGATCTCATCCGGCCCAGGGGATTTGTTTATTTTAAGAGCTCCTAGTCCCTTTAACACTTCTGCCTCAGTTATGCTAAAGTTATTTAAAACTGGATAGGAACTGGATGACATGTGGGGCATGTTGTCAGTATCTTCCTTTGTAAAAACTTGTGAAAAGTAATCATTTAATATATTTGCTATTCTTTTTTCTTCATCTACGATTTTGCCATTTGTATCTCTTAAACATTTCATCTCCTCTTTGAATGTTCGCTTGCTGTTGTAATATTGGAAAAATATTTTGGAATTGGTTTTAGCTCCCTTAGCAATGTTCATTTCTATTTCTCTCTTGGCCTTTCTAACTTCCTTTTTGACTTGCGTTTGCAGTTCTGTGTACTCTTTCTGTGTACTTTCTTTTTGGTCCTTTTTTAATGCTCTGTAAAGTGCCTTTTTTCACTGAATATTTTTTTTAATTGATCTATTAAACTATTTTGGCAATTTAGTTTTACATTTAGATTTGTCTACTTTAGGGATATAATTGTTTTGCGCCTCTAGTACATTAACTAACATTTTTGAAGAACAACCATCCTTCTGTGGATGTTTTCTCTATTTTACTCCAGTCTACTTCTGTAAGTCTGTTTCATACCTTCATAGTTTGCTTTTCTAAAATTGTAAACCTTAGCTTTAGTCATTACTTTTGGGGATTTAAAAAACACTTCAAAATGAGACCATGTTGTGGTCCGAGTTTGCCAGTGGTTCTCTGACTTCTGTTTTAGTTATTCTGTTTTCGTTATTTGAAGAGACTAAATCAAGGCATGCCTCCCCTTTAGTCGGTGCCTTGACAAATTGTGTTAGGAAGCAGTCATTTGTCATTTCCACCATTTCAATTTCATCCTTCGCGCTACCCACCGGGTTTTCCCATTTTATTTGGGGGAAGTTGAAATCCTCCATTAGTATGGCTTCTCCTTTGCTACACGCATTTCTAATGTCATTTTATAACAGATTATTGTGCTCACCGTCTGAATCTGGTGGTCTATAGCATGCTCCTATTATTATGCCCTTTGAATTTTTGTCCGTTATTCTGACCCATATTGATTCGGTTTTATTTTCTTTGTCCAGGTTTAACACCTGGGCTTCAAGACTGTTTCTTATGTATAGCGCTACCCCTCCTCCTCTTCTGTCCTGCCTGTCTTTCCTATACAGTGTATGCCCACAAATATTATATTCGTCCCCATCACTCTCAGACAACCAAGTTTCTGTAACACCTATCACATCATAGTTACTTGTTAGTGCAGTAGCTTCAAGTTCTAGAATTTTGTTTCTGATACTTCTAGCATTTAGATAAATACATTTAATGGTTGTCTTACCCGAGTTGTTGTTCTTGTTTTGATGCGGTCTTCTAGTTTAAATGCTTCTGAACTTACATTATCCGTTCTTGTCAAGGTACGGAGTGTCATTACTACAACGGCACCAAGATGCTTAGGTCATCTGCGCCTGCGAATTCAACAGGACCCTATCGGTATCCACCAATTAAACCGAATGCTATCAAAACACCACAAATAAAAGCATCTTCCGAAACGTATCCCTACTGGTTTTGGCTTCACTTACCCATACATGTAGAAGTGCTCCAAATTATGGGGAAAACTAAACTGCAACGAGAAAGAACAAGGATGGACTTTGGCATAAACCAAAGTTGAACTTTAACCCTATTAAAAATGTCCCTTCATGGACAAGAATATATTGTTTAGCCAACTTAAAAAGCATTCTCCTCTGCTTGGTACCTTACATACATGGAGGGACTGAACTAAGACAGCCCATACAATACGCCAAGAAGGTCTAACCTGTGCATTAAGTGGTCGATGAAAACTCATAGATGGAAAAATATTGATTTTTTTGCCTTGAAAAGGTTAGATATTCTCATGGTGGACAACACTACAAATGAGTCAGCATAACAGTACACCTAATCAATGAAAGAACACAGCAGAACCTGTCATATCCTGCAAGACATGATACCCTCTATTAACAGATGGACCTCTGCCACATATCACTTGCACATACTGCCTCCAATGGTACACTGGAAATTGATTTGATGAACACATTTTATTAGGAGTCTAAAACAGTAAATTCAGCTTAGCAGGACAGAACAGATTCAGTTGCTGATAAAACATCTGACATGCTGTCACTTCACATAACTGCCCAGTTTAACCATGTTGTTAAAGAAAGCAAGGGATTAATATAATTACAGTAACATTAAAAAGCTGAAAAGCGATTTTTCCATTGACCTCCAAAGTCAGTTTGAGTGTGTTTCCTTGTTTGTGTCTTGGGTTGACATACCCAATTGACAACGCACGGGAAGAACTGTTTTTTGGAATGCGGTTTGCTTTACTTATTGCAGTAATTTTCACAGATTTTTTTTGTATAGTATATGTGCAGAACAGTACTGTGGTGTTTCAAACACACTGATGTACATGATGTTTATTTATAATGCCCACGTTAATAAAGCAACTACAAAGTAATGATGACCCTCCAAGACGCAATTATTTTCACATATCCGATGGACCTCTGGAACTAATTAAAATTGGATGTGAAGGATTGTATAGTACTCTTTCTATTCAAGGTCTACATGTAAAAGCACCACCTCATGGACCCTGTATTTAACAGTTAAAATGCCATGCAGTCAGTTTCCTGGTGTTATCTTCTATAAAGGGAAATCTGCTGAGGTAATACAGTCTCTGCACGGTTTTGTGATTAGTTTGGAAAATGAAATGCACATGCACCAGTACAATTACAGAGGAAGAAGTCTTATGCAGACCCGGAAATCCGTGAATGAAACAGCTGCGGTTTTGCCCACACAACAAACGGCAGTCAATATATACAGGAAGATTACAGTGAACTGCATTTGTACACCATATGGTTTTGGCTACCAAAAGCTACTACCCCTCCAGGACAGTTGAAGCACATTGTATCACTTTTGATTTTTGGTTTCCCTTCGACTCAAATGAAGCACACATACAGTAGTACAAGTCCACTTCCTGTGTTACACTCTGGATCCCCACTTGTCTGCACGTAGGAAACTATGCAGGGTCCTATTACCTGCAACACAGGAGGTGAAATCAGGAGAGCACTATACCTGTACTTCTATCAAACTTATAAACAAATGTGGCAAGTAAGCAAGTCTATAACACACAAAAGAAAGTAGAGGGAAAAAAAGAGAGAGAGAGAGAGAGAGAGAGAGGCTTGAGAAATGTAATGCTTTTTAAACCTTGGTTTCATCTTCACAGCTCCAGGCTCAGCAACTTTCATGAGCACTAAATTCAGTTAATCAATCCGTGTGAAATTCTCTTCTGCAAACTGAATTTAAAAAATCCACTCAAACAATTCCCTACTGCAACACCATACTTCACGTTTGCGGGTAGGCTGCCACATTAAAGTCCTTAACCCGAGTAATGTCGCATCACTACGCTAAAATCTGACGCCAACACTTCAGAACTGTGGTTAGCAACTGTTGCTAGGCCATGAGATTCTTGTTAAGTATCAATGGGTTGCTGGCAGAAAGGGCCTTCAGTACCCCCACTCCACCCCACCTCCCAGTGCTGTAACAGAACAAGGTTTCTTTGAAAAGAGAACCGTTTACATTTGCCTACCAGCAAACGCCCTCAGAAGCCTTATTTGTGGGCTGAACTTAATTACAGTTTGTTATGATGAAACACCAGCTAATCATTTTCAGTGCTAGTCCTTAAAACAACGCCTCCACAGAGGAAGGGTATCAATTAGTTTATACAAGGACTCCATCAGCTCTCCAGTTAAAACCAGATCAACCCCAATAGTCACCCAGACCCCTGACTAGTTGTCACAGCTGCCTCCTCAACACCCCCCACCCAAACTCCTAGAGGTCCACCTACCCTTGTCACAATCCACGCCTCCCGAACAGCAGCCCATCCTTTAGCAGATGGATCCCCCTTTGTGCTCATTGTCCATCCATCAACAGACAAAAACACCTTAGTGTTCTTGTGTAATTTCTGTGTTCTTGTGCATATTTTAGCCTTACAATACATCCTTTAAGTCCTGATTTCAAGAGTGACCTTCGTACTGTTGATCTGATGGACAGCGACACCTGTGTCTTCTGCCAGTTCTGTTGTCAAGTCAACGCTTGTCTTCTTTCTATTCCTTAAGGATATTATCTTCAAGTATTGCTCATCCTTGTTAGACAGCTGTTTGGGTCTTCCAGTCCTGGGTTTGTCAATTACACATGAAGTTTGTCTGTATTTGTTGATTAGGCTTCAGATAACACACCTTGAAAATCAAACAAAAGCTATCATATATAATATTTTTCCTTCTTTATGCAAGTCAAGGTTGTTATAATAGTAGAAAACACTAGTGGAGGCTTTGAGTAAATTGTTGATGCTCATAATGCATCAGAGTAGAAAATGCAACATCAGACTTTTGCACACAAAATGCAACATGTCAGCCTTATTACACATGGAATCACAGACATGTGTATTTTTTTTTTTCTACAGTAGTTAAACCAGGTCCATTTTGATTATATTACCTCAGAACATTTTTTGTTGGAACCCCTGGAGCTAGACAGACATTTATGTGCAGAACATTAGTGCAGACTGGAACTTCTAACAGAAAGAAAAAAAAAAACAAGTCTCATTAAAAGTATTGTTCAGGGATTATTAAAAATTGGCTTTTTGTTAGAATGAGGTCACCCTCACAGTTTGCCTTACCTCTCCGCTGTGCTATACAGACTCAGAGAAACAAAAAAAAATCCAGAAATTCCTGAGAAAAAAGGGTTCTCTTTGAAAACATCGGTTACACAATACTCATCCCTTTGCAGTTTGAATGGACTCACTATATAAAATATAAGTTTTGCCAAGACACTGTACAACGAACATCAGACAAAATTCATTGATACCCCCAAGGCAGTAAAACGTAAAAAAAAATAAAACAAATTAAATTAAAAATCAGAATAATCATTCACTGTCTGAAAACATTTTCAACTTCAGGACAGAATGCTGGAGATCATGTTCAGTTGTTAAAAACGCTTTTTAAACTGTGGGGGGCTCTTCATTTAGTACGCTATGAAAACAACAGTGAATGCTATCTCTTAAAAAAAAAAAAAAAAAGGGTACACTTAGTACCATTATATTTTCAGAATAAACTGTGAGAAATAAAATACCTTGTGGTAAAGAGTTTGAAGACTGATCAGGTATCTAAATTTGTTACAAAGGACTGACTTACAGTATATAACTTCTTACTGTAGAACAAGGAGTACGTTCAATAAAATTCAAAAGGGGTCCGAAATCCCTAACCAATGACCAACGCATAAATAAGTAGGTTAAGGGAGCTAGATTTTGACATGCTTCCTGCACTTCTAAGCATTCATACCACATGGCATTACAATGACTGGTGCTCTCCACTGCCATGTTGAGTGTTGAGGCGATAACTGCAGTGTACGAGGAGAGGAGTCGTTTCCCAGTTGAAAGAATCTAAGCAAGGGAGTCTCGTCTCCTAGTACAATATCATCTTCAACAATATTTTCGTCTTCTATTTTTAAAGTGTTTGATCTGGATTTTAAAAAGTCAGTTACGTGCTGCTATTTAGCACAGAGTCCAGCTATGGGGTTTATCCAAACTGTACTGTGTTACACTGCAGAGTAACAGGATTGTGGATCCCAATGAAAGTGAACGGCATGATGTGCATGGAGTTATTTCATGAAGGAGATCCAGAAGGGGGCGAGTGGGTTGTTTACAGCCTCATGAGTGAAAAACTTAACTACAGCGCTCCCATTGAATAAAGAAATGATGATTTAAAAAAAGTTACATTTGGAGAATTCCTTTACTTAGACTGCGCTCTGCTTAGCAATGTGGCGTAACCTGGAACACTACAAATTTCCCAGCGAGTCTGTTATTGGATTTGATTGAATGACAGACACATTACAAAATGAGAAGCGCTGATTTGTCAACACGTGTCTAGTACAATATAATACATGCATGTATCTAGGAGTTATTCAGCTATAAAGCCAATAACAGGATAATTTAGGACCAGCCAAACTATACAGGGCAGTAAGCACACATACTTCAGCATTCAAAGTCTTGACAAAGACTGATCATCAGCTAGCATCACCAGCTCAGCCTTATTACAGGTCATAAACACCCAAGAGACCAGTAAAATGACTCAACTTGACAGGTGCAATTACAGATCTAACCATTTTGTTTAAGGTTCTCCCATAGAAAGCACCCCAGATGGTGTTTAGCACTGCACTGCATTCCGAGATACCCCTGGCACCTGTCCACACTGACCTACGGATATTTCTTCCCCAGATCTCCCCATAACAAAAGCACCTTCTGATAAACGTCCATAGGATTGTGTGTCTGGAACAGCTTATTAACTAGCATTCGACACAGAGAGGAGTGCAGCCTAGTTCTCAATTGTTATTACGGTTTGAATTAGTGCACTTGGTTGCAGTGTTTCTGCAGACAGGAAGTCAATGCACACGATCCCATCCCTGTAAAAAGAGTTGTTTTTAAAACATTTGAAAGCCATTCGTAATGAGTTATAGCCTTAAAAACGTGGATGCCACTTTCACTAAGTAGAAAGAAATAACCATGTTTCTACACAATGCAGATGGCATTTTGTACTATCTTTAAAGCAGAAGTAAAATTACATAAAAAATACTGGCTTTTTTTTTTTTTTAGGCTTTAGTGGGTTTTAGCCTTGTTTACTGCCATGAAGGCACTCTGTTTCTATGCCGAGTTTCACAGCCAATGACAGTCTTACAATGTGAATCCGTGTCAAATCCTATAGGTATGGAAATAAGACTTCTATTGCAAAGCCATATGGGCTTTTCAGGTTTCTGATGGTCTCAATTTGGAATATATACACCATTATACATTGTGTGAAACCTACTGCAGTCATTGTATATCAACCATCAATTAATCACAGGACATGAAATTGGGGTTGTGAGGTTTTGTTTTTTTTTTAATCCTGGAAAAAAAAGACATAAAACCAATTGTCTTTCAGCAGCATGAGAGCATCGTCACCTCAGTGGAGTTTAGGGTACTCCATATCCCAATAACACACAAAACTGTACAGAAGATTCATATGCTATGTGTATTTAAATTCTTAGCAGTATTTTTTCAAAGCTATTAAAATGAACAAAATGCACCATTTACTCCTTGAAGATATTATTTCTGTACATTCCAAGTAGATGCTTTTCCAACAGCGCTGGTGTTTTCAAAGGTTGTGTACTGTAATGTTTTTGTGACCTCAAAGTGGAATGAGGAACGGAAGTCCAGCAGCCAGATATCTAAGAACGGCTTTAAAAAATAAATAAATAAAAAGGTTTCCATAATGTGTGCATCTTTAATAGAGGGTAAGGTTTACTGGAATGATTTTGTTAGCTCTGTGTATTTTCTTGCACTGTTCTTGTTAAAAGCTTTAGGGAAGGTTAAAGCTTGTGGATTCAGTACATTTTACTTTTGCATCTCCATAACCAGTGGGTATAGAAAACAGAGATATTTGCTATTGGAGGAGACCAACTATGTCCCAGCTTATTTTTACATTTAAAGCAAAAGGAAATTGTATCCACTTCAAACCGATAATTCTGAATTTACAGTGTTCCTTTCAAAAATGCTATTGGCCAGAGCTTGCTATAATTACAGTAAACCATTTAAATAAAAAGGATGTTTAAAACTTCGACCAGGATTACATGTTTCCCTTTTTAAAAGATCTTCCACAAACCACTTAGAACTGAGAGAAGGCTGCTGATTGTCAGGAAGAGACCTAAATGTATCCACAAGAAATAAATTGGCTAATGCAGCTTTTTCCTTTAATGTGTTCGGTTTGTGTATGCCATTTAAATTATTCATGACAGCCCCACTGTTACGGGACAACTGTAGTTACAGTTGTGTTTAAAAGGTGCCTCACATGGTTCGACTTGAAAAATGTCTTCTAAGCTCTGGCTAGGATGAAGTGTATGCCTGTTTAGTTCAAGGGCGACATAGTGGAAGTATAGAGCTGCACATAGGGAGAGACTGAAACTACATCAGTGTAAACAAACTGGATAGCCAACAAGGTTTGGTGAACAATGAAGCACTCTGCACAGGTAGGTAAAACACAAATGAATGCCATAAGCCACTGCATCCATGGTTACGCAGGGATCACATTTTGGTATAAATTGAATTGTGGAAAAGTGTTTTACTAAAAAGAGCCCTTTCACAGAAAAAGGAACAGGTACAGCAATTCCTCTAGTTCACAATTTGACTTGCATATCAAATAAAGGTGAAAGACTGAATCTAGTGTAATGATGTACAATTTACTGTCAACACTGCCAAACTAGAATTTAACAAAATTAGTAGATTATCAAACCTTCCAAACAATGCTGTGCGTACATAATGGTTACTTCACAACACAATGGTCTACACTTCCAAAGCAAAACTGTCTTGAAAAAAACAGCAATTAAAATTAAATCACAACGTGAGAACTTCAGCAACCTCATTGTCTGGATTCGTTATTTCTAGTTTTGTAGCTTTATTGTGTGTGTTTTTCCTTGAAAAACTCACAAGGATTTGGAATGAATAGCTTTGAGACGGTTTGCCATGTATTTATGCACATGTCCACATACGTGTGCTACATTTCACTATGCTTTCATGTTAATTAGTAAAGACTCACTGCCAATGCCAAAAAGTCTGACCCTCAACTTACACATCTTTGGACTTTGTAATCTATTTTTTACTGGCATGTTTCACAAATAATCACTGTTCTTTGTCTCTCTGGAATAAAACAAATTGCAATAGAGAACTGCAATACACTTGGCAAGCAGAGGCACCAAGTGTAACAGAACAACCACTATGGGCTCTGTAGTATAACTGACTCCAACGCAATGAGTAGAATTACCATCTCCATTAGAACCTAGTGGTAGCAATGGCACTTCTGATTTTGAGTGTGGTGTCTCGCTTTTAACAATAAACCCAGATCTTACGTATATCATCCATTCATAAAGAATTAAAAAAAACTCACACACACACCCCCCTAACTTACCCTCCTTCTGGACATAAAGATACAATACAAATGTATTTTTTATATAGTGCCCTTCCTTCATGCCACAGCAACCCAGAGCGCTGTACAAAAACACTACAAAGCTCATATGTACAATACACTCCAAATACAACAGATTAAATAAAAGCACATACTAAACGTATGGTTCAATATAGACTTGAGAGTCCCATGTTTCAACCTGCCTAATGCCAAACGGAAAAGTTCCACAAACGAAGAGCACAACAGCAAAACGCGGATTCAAGATGATTTTTTTTTTTTTTTTTTTTTTTTTTTTAACTAAAAGCTGTTCTCAAAAGAAAGGATAAATCATCATCATCATTATGGGTGCAATTATTCCAATTGAAAAACAATGGTTTCATATTACAAACCATTCTGGCTTGGCTTCTGCTCCTTCCCATTAAAACAAAAAGAAGAAATAAACTAGAACCACAGGATGCTAAACTTACCAAAATCATCCAAAAACTATCCAAAACTAATAAAACTCAATTCAAAATGTTCAATACTAAAAAAAAAGACACTGAATACATTTCAATGACAAACATTCAACTAGTCTTTCAATGTCTGGTTTCTCACTCTTCTGTCTAATCCAATTCCAGCTGTTTTTCTACCCCTGATGTTAAAAGGTCAACACCATATTACCGCACTGCTGACTTGCCAAAACACATCCTTCCAGCAATCATGCTCCTTTATCAACATTGGGGGGAAAAAAGAACTGAATCAAAGCAAACACTCAACCATGGGCGAAAAATAAACTGAATCAAAGCAAACACTCAACTGAGGGAATCGCATGCACTTTGTTAAATCCAGCATTAAATCCACTAGGAGCAAGCAGACAGTATGTGCACCTTGTATAAATGTTCCTTCAAGGTCAAAGCACAGCAACCCCGCGTGAATGTCTGACTCACCAATTACATTGCAGAAAACGTGGAGTTTACTTGTCAGTACTGACAAAGCATTCAATTCAGAACCAAATTTTCAAATCAAGCCTCAAATAAACAAAGAGCCTACAAGCAACTAGAAAAAAGGGGAGTCACCACTATTTCCCTTTGTGGTGTAGTTTATTACTTTGGAGCTAAACTAGATTTAACCAAAAAAGTAAGATCGTCTCATTTCAGAACAGGATCTTTTGCAATTGGACCGGAGAAGCCCTCTGCTGGGTTCATGTTCCCATTAGCTTGGAAATCATTATGAAGAGAAGGCACTCCCATGTGCAGTGAACAGGTTCACTTTAATAAAAGCAGCACAGTAGTTTCATCAGGCATTTATTCCAGGTTGTACTAATTCCCTGCATCTTTTTCAAAGCTTTTTTGTAAAGTGCACCTTTCGGTATGACACACACAGCCCGATTTATTTATTTATTTATTTTAAGCCCTTTAGGGGGCTTGGCAGAGTTTGCGGTAGCAGTTCTGCCACCACATATCCTTCACTTCCACATTTTAAACCACACATCAAAACAATGCGTGTACTATATCGTTCTATGAAATTACTTGCTTCTACCTTGTAGTGTAGTTTGTCAGGAGGGTTGCTGTAACTATACACCAAACTACAGCACCTGGATTTCTATGCATTTAGAATGGAAACTGCATTACAGGGATTTTCAATGTTTAAAGCCTTGGTTACTTTTTGGAACACATCCGTAACGTCTGCAAAGCAGTACGCTTGCAGCGGGCATTTTCCGTGCAGCAAATAGCCATCAGTTGCTCTCCCTCCAGCAGGGGGGGGGGGGGGGGCGATAAACAAACCCACCTCCACTAGAGTACAGGTCCTACCCCCTGCAGTGAGCATTTCCCATGAGGGAATGGTGGGCAGTCCCTGGAAGCCCAATTACCAAGCTGTACACAGCGGACCAGACTGGAATTGAGCAATGTGAATAACGTGAAAGCACAAAAGTTGGGTGCACTGTTAAACCACTAGCATGGTAAATGACAGCAAATATAGAAGAAAATTGCTTTAAAAGAGGGGCTTTACATAGATATGTTACAACCATACACTTATTACTTAATTGAACTAATTATACTTCCAAGTAAAGACTAAAGCTAAGGTTTACAATTTTAGAAAAGCAAACTATGAAGGTATGAAACAGAGACTAACAGAAGTAGATTGGAGTAAAATAGAGAAAACACCCACAGAAGAAGGATGGTTGTTCTTCAAAAACGTAGTACTAGAGGCGCAAAACAATTATATCCCTAAAGTAGACAAATCTAAATGTAAAACTAAATTGCCAAAATGGTTTAATAGATCAATTAAAAAAAATATTCAGCGAAAAAAGGCACTTTACAGAGCATTAAAAAAGGACCAAAAAGAAAGTACACAGAAAGAGTACACAGAACTGCAAATGCAAGTCAAAAAGGAAGTTAGAAAGGCCAAGAGAGAAATAGAAATGAACATTGCTAAGGGAGCTAAAACCAATTCCAAAATGTTTTTCCAATATTACAACAGCAAGAGAACATTCAAAGAGGAGATTAAATGTTTAAGAGATACAAATGGCAAAATCGTAGAGGAAGAAAAAAAAATAGCAAATATGTTAAATGATTACTTTTCACAAGTTTTTACAAAGGAAGATACTGACAACATGCCCCACATGTCATCCAGTTCCTATCCAGTTTTAAATAACTTTAGCATAACTGAGGCAGAAGTGTTAAAGGGACTAGGAGCTCTTAAAATAAACAAATCCCCTGGGCCGGATGAGATCCTCCCAGTAGTACTCAAAGAAATGAAAGAAGTAATTTACAAACCGCTAACCAAGATCATGCAGCAGTCTCTTGACACAGGGGTGGTACCGACAGACTGGAAAATTGCAAACGTAATACCGATCCACAAAAAGGGAAACAAAACTGAACCAGGTAACTACAGACCAGTAAGCCTGACTTCTATTATATGCAAACTTATGGAAACTATAATAAGAGCCAAAATGGAAAATTACCTATATGGTAACAGGGTACTGGGAGACAGTCAACATGGTTTTAGGAAAGGGAGATCGTGCCTAACTAACTTGCTTGATTTTTTTGAGGATGCAACATCGATAATGGATAATTGCAAAGCATATGACATGGTTTATTTAGATTTCCAGAAAGCTTTTGACAAAGTCCCGCACAAAAGATTAATTCTCAAACTGAACGCAGTTGGGATTCAAGGAAACACATGTACATGGATTAGGGAGTGGTTAACATGTAGAAAACAGAAAGTACTGATTAGAGGAAAAACCTCAGAATGGAGTGTGGTAACCAGCGGTGTACCACAGGGATCAGTATTAGGTCCTCTGCTATTCCTAATCTACATTAATGATTTAGATTCTGGTATAGTAAGCAAACTTGTTAAATTTGCAGACGACACAAAAGTAGGAGGAGTGGCAAACACTGTTGCAGCAGCAAAGGTCATTCAAAATGATCTAGACAAGATTCAGAACTGGGCAGATACATGGCAAATGACATTTAATAGAGAAAAGTGTAAGGTACTGCACGCAGGAAATAAAAATGTACATTATAAATATCATATGGGAGATATTGAAATTGGAGAAGGAATCTATGAAAAAGACCTAGGAGTTTTTGTTGACTCAGAAATGTCTTCATCTAGGCAATGTGGGGAAGCTATAAAAAAGGCTAACAAGATACTCGGATACATTGTGAAAAGTGTTGAATTTAAATCAAGGGAAGTAATGTTAAAACTGTACAATGCACTTGTAAGACCTCATCTTGAATATTGTGTGCAGTTCTGGTCACCTCGCTATAAAAAAGATATTGCTGCTCTAGAAAGAGTGCAAAGAAGAGCGACCAGAATTATTCCGGGCTTAAAAGGCATGTCATATGCAGACAGGCTAAAAGAATTGAATCTGTTCAGTCTTGAACAAAGAAGACTACGTGGCGACCTAATTCAAGCATTCAAAATTCTAAAAGGTATTGACAGTGTGGACGCAAGGGACTTTTTCAGCCTGAAAAAAGAAACAAGGACCAGGGGTCACAAATGGAGTTTAGAAAAAGGGGCATTCAGAACAGAAAATAGGAGACACTTTTTTACACAGAGAATTGTGAGGGTCTGGAATCAACTCCCCAGTAATGTTGTTGAAGCTGACACCCTGGGATCCTTCAAGAAGCTGCTTGATGAGATTTTGGGATCAATAAGCTACTAACAACCAAACGAGCAAGATGGGCCGAATGGCCTACAATGTTCTTATGTGTTATATACAAATCTGTTAATTATTTCATTGGTAATCTCCAATCCCTGGAGGTGAATGGCTCTCTGGGACAGTTGTCCACCCATTGGCTATAAGGTTCTTCAGCAAAACCACCACAAGACTTGCTGACTCTTTACAAGTGTAAGCACCAGGTTCTGGTACCCTGCATGAATTCAAAGTGAATCAACTGTAGCAGTTTAAAAAAAGAAATCATATTCTTGTGTAATGGGTTGAGGAGCAGAGGAATCAATCCAGTAGCTTGCTTGACGATGCAGTAAACAGAATTGTATGCCGGCTTGTTAAGGTTGTAAACTATGCGAGCGACTGAACCCCTCACAATGGAGACCAAGCGCTCTGCCAGATTTGCTAAGAGACTCAGCTTGCCTACTGAGCTGGCTGAAGCACATCATATGCTGCGAGACGCAGGGTCTCAATATCTAATCATAAAAGCAACACGTGGACTGTGAGGCAAGCCATACTCCTGCAGGTCCCGTCTTGCTGGAGAGTGTTGACTTGAAATGAGAGATGTGAAGAGGTTAAATGAGGGAAAACACCAGAAACAAAGAACACAAGAAAGAATACAATAAAAGGGGAGAGGCTATTTTTTACTGAAAAATGACTTGAGCGGTTCTTTCATACACTGATCAAAAGTACTCAACGGTCGAGAGCATGACACGACATATTTAACTACATATTCCCAAAAACAATAAATATTCACTTTGAAGGACCACCATCTTAGAAATCTTGTTGTCATTTGTTGCTTCCAACCACCATTGCCCTTTTGGGAATTGAAAAACCCCCTCCACCCCGCCTCATTGCTCTCTAAGATTGTTTTTCAGTGTGGGGTGCACCTCAGTGCATGTACTCGTAGGCAAGATCAGGACGGTTTTCTTTTTAATAAGATCTTCCCATGTGTTACCAACAAACTACAAATCAGATATTAATGCTGGGACGAACATGGGTTTTGAATATTCTTTCATCCATAATTCAACACTCTGTTTCAAAACAAAAGAAGAAAAAAAAGACTAGTCCTTTTCAATGTCTTCAAATGTTCTGACTGCACATTTAGTTGGAAAGAGAGAGGGTTTTTGTACCATATTACAGTTGTGCAGAATTATTTATTTCACACTTCATTTAAGCATGGATTTCCTTTGCAGATATATTACTCAGTCACTTAAACTGTTATAAGAATCAATACTAACATCATAATTGTTGCCACCAAATATATTTCAACCTGTATTTATATTTAATGAATTCCAGCACTAAGGTATACAGATATAGTAGAACCCAATATTGATGTGATACAGCCTTCTGAAATTGCACTTACTGTATCAAATAGCTTGTACCGGATATAAATGACATCATATCAAGATAAGAAATTATTCTTCTTTAAACTGTATATATTATATAAAATATAGTACAGGGTACTGCAAGATTCCTCAGAGCAGCCAAAATGTCCTTTTTGGCAAGCACTAGTCAGGCACTGTGCTGGGCGACCTCCCCTCACAGCTCGGGTCTACACGCACCTCAAACCTCAACACCAGCCTTGCCATTCAAACCTGCTCCCCTCGCAGAGACTGAGAATTATGATCAACAATCTCAGTTCAACCACAATGCATTTCTGTTATTCTGTTATGTATGGTTTGCAGAAGCCGCGATATTAAAAATGTGGGTCTCCTCTCTCTCTCTCTCTCCCTCTCCCTCTCTCCCCATTGGTAAGAGACTGAAAGGGTTCAGAGTGAAACAGCACCTCACAACACACACGGTAAAACTCCATCTCATTATCAATGTAGTGAGGGAGCTGTCAAAAACACATTTTACCTGTTTTTTTTTTCTGCCCAGTTTATAACATATTCATTTATGAATTTGAAAAGAAACAGGTTGCAGAGGGTCCAACAGAGTTCTCAAAAAAGGTAAGATAGTCATTAGCTAAAAACTTAAACCCTGACTCGCCTAGCGTCCAAAAGAACCTTCACACACAATCCACTAGACCACACTGCCCACTTCGAAAAAAAGTGTCGTCAGCACTTAAGCAAAGGTCGTGTTGGAAACTAGAATTCACACTCCCCCATTCCAGAATCTTCATGATGAAACAGGGCTGCCAACTACTGATATTATTCGGACAGAAGCACTTATTTCACTTCCACTTCTGTGGTAACCATGACAACAGCATGGAACTGAAACAGGCATGATTGCTTCTCCAAACAGGAGTCCTGTCCTGTGCTTAATGAGCGAATCTCAGACCTGGTTCATTTTCTGTTCCTTTAGTTGTTTCCGTCAATGTCATTAAGAGATTAAATTTTAAAATATTTTAAAAAGGGAGTTGTAACCATAAATGGTAACCATAACAGCAACAGATAGATCCACTTAATGTATGTAACTTCAACTTGGGCTGTCAGCATGTGATAAAAGCAACGAAAACTGTAGACTAATGATTTCAAAACAAATGTGGGTGTAAAGCTGAACATAGAGCTCTATTTTGATATATGTACTGTGTAACATTAGAGCTGTTCTAATAGCAGATTCCCCTTCCCATCTCACCTCAATTTCCATTAATAATAAACCATGTTCCAGTTGGGAGCTTTGATTTGAAAGTGTTCCCAGAGGCCAGGCCTATACTCTAACTCTCAATCTGTTAATGCTCCAATCACATGCACTGTGAAGCTTCAATGAAGACTTTGACTAGGAGGAAAAAAATGTGGTCGCTTTCAAAAACCTCTACAAATGTTGTCTTGGGGTCATCCTCCAACACAGGGTCAACTTGCAAGTCTGGTCGTGAAAACTGACAAGACCACAAAAACCAACTCGCAGACACAAAAAAAAAAAAAGACACCATATTGTGAATACAGGGATCAAATATCAAAGCCAAGACCAATGCACACAACTTACCTCATAACAGGAGAGCCTCCAGACAATGTCTGCTTTGTGTTTTTGTATGGAAGTACAATGAAAATGGAAGCGTGCAAGCAATTAGACAGGTGGTGTGCACTGGCAGTGTTTGATACCAGCTCAGTTTGATTTAAATGTCAGCAGCAGCCTCAGGTAGCCTTCATTCATTCATTAGCTGCAGTAGTATAGAGAAGACCCTGAATCAAGCTCTAAAAACCATTTCCATTATCCAGTTTAAAAACTGGAAGATCCAGCATTTCAAAAAGTTTTGGGTTAATGTGAATCAGAGTAAAACAAATATTTATAATTGTTTTATTTCTGTACTCTTATATGCAGACCCCAAGTGTGACAAATGTTGATTTAACAATGATGTGCGAGTAAATACTTCACAATTAAAATCAGGAATATTGAAAAAAAACAGTACTGCAATATGGACAACATGGGATACAGCAAAGGTAAAGCAACATGTTTTTTTGTACGCTGCAGGGGTTCTGGAAAAGCAAGTTTACAGGTCTCAATTCTCAGGGTCACATACAAATAGCACCCTTTCACAGAAGTACATATGCCAAGTCACTGACCTTTTACATACATATTTTTATATTTTGCTTATCCAAGAGAGGGTGCCAAATATTAGAGTAAAACTACAGTAGAATGTATTTTTCAAGGTCTTAAAAAAGGCATGTGTTAGGGGTTGACTCTAGTAATGATGAAGGAGACATCTTAAAAGAAAACGCTCGCTCATTTGAAAGGCAATACCCAGAAGACTGTAACGCATGGTGAGAAAGTAACAGTAAAAGGACTCTGATCTTGCGATTTTATATTTTGATCAACTGGGAAGAAGCTTCCAGAGAATACACCTGCATTTCTACAACCAAAAGTTTTGCATCACCTAGAATTTTGGGATCGAGATTTAACAAAAACAGTCTTTATAGAAATTTTTTATTTCATTTAGTTTATTATTAATTTGTTTTAAAAAGGTTTATCTTTGACATTATTACTATTGATGAATTATGCAACATTATAGTGATTCTATACTTATTAGTTAATATTGTTTCAATCTATTATGTCTTCATACAACTATCAATTATGTAGACTGATTGTGACTTGTTAATTTGTTGATTGTTAGCATGTGCTACTTTGCCTTTGGTTCTAAAAAGTCATTTATATGTATTGCAAATGCACGTCTACCCTTCAAACTGAATGCTTTACTTAATCACATGACATGCGATGTGAACCACAAGTTTCTACTCTGCGCTGATACTAGTCCTTACCAGGTTTAAATCAGTGGTAAAAAAAATTAAATAAATATAATATCTATATATATATATATATATATATATATATATATAATATATATATAATATATAATATATATAATATATTTGAGTGTGAACTATTTCGTTAAGGGGAAAGGTAATTTGGAGCATTCCCCTTTCCATTAAACGAATTCTACTGTGTCACAATTTGCTTTTGGGGATAGGAATCCCTAGCCAGGGATTTCAAAAAAAAAAAAAAAAAAAAAAAAAAGGCAAAAAGCAATATGCAACAGGGAAAAGTTATTGGGAGAGATCCAGAAGTGTTACCACTGAATACCAACTCACTACCCTTAAATAGCACAGCCCTGCTGGAATGTAAGAAACTCAGTCATTAGCCATAAAGGCGCTATCAAGAAGATTAAGAGAACACAGAACTCAGCTGGGCATTGTTCCTCTTTCAGAGGTCTAGGAGAGATTCAAACTTAACACTAACAGTACAAGTTCAGCCACATTTAAACAGAGAACAGGCTTTTTTTTTTTTTTTTTTTAAAAAATGAAAATTTTGGAGCAACAACAAAAAATCCATTAAAACGATTCGGAGAAAACATGGTGTTTGCACTCTAGCATACCTCAGCGCATGTTTCGTCACACAACCATTTAGAATACAGAAAGATTTGGATTACTATGCTATACAGGAAGGTTTGGGGTCAGATAAATGAGTGGGTTATTTAAAATGCACACACCCATATACAAGCAAATCTGTCGGCACCGTATAGATAATCACTGGGCAATGGGACCGTTCTGTACCAGCTGCAGCTTCATAATCTCTCGCTTTTTCATAGCAGAGTACTGTAAAGCCTTTATCAAGTTACAGCTGTGGTTTCTCACCATCATGTTCAATTTTATTAGTTAAAAAGGTTAAGGTCATTAACATCATTACCATATAAATGTTGGTATTCTTTCAAAACAAAGTCATTTATTTTTGGTTTAGAAGATAGCTACACTGGGAACTCACAAAACAGTCATTCTGTTCTATAACAAACGTTTCACCACAAAAGATGTTGTTTACATCAGGTTGCATGCGCGTCTGCTCTTAAAGCCAACCATTTCACAGTCATCTGTGCTGCTTTTAAAACATCCACAGCAAAAGAGGGCAGAGAAGTAAGCACATAAACACTGAACATTTTGTTAATTAATCTTTTATTAGATGTCTGTCAACTCTGTAAATCAAAACATCCTTATTTTGAGTTTCAAGTTACAGTTGTGACTAATGGAGATGACAATTGAAATAGATTTGATCTCGATTACAAGCAGTTCACACAAAGAAGCTGAACTATTTAAGTAATTGTGAACTTAATACAACTTTAATTGATAATGCTTCCAAAATATGGGGACCAGCAAGTCAGGAACTTGAACAAGCTTTTACTAGGTTTTTATAGATACCAAGCTTGTGGTACTGTAAGCCTATCCCTATACTGCTAAAAGCTGCATTCAGGCCACATTCTATTTTGCAGTATATTTTAAATGTAGCTTTACTGTAACCAACACCATACACTGGTTCGTCACTAGTATTATAAGCCATAGCTGAAAAATAGATTTGAAAACAGATACTCATTTAAACCCAAATGTCCTTTCTTTAAATGGAAATATTCTTTGTCCCCCCTAATTCCCCTCCGTTTTCCACTCTCTCCCTCGGAGCTAAGCACACAAGGGGTTACACACAGTTGGCCGAGACTCTGCCGCTTTAAAAAGGTTTTCTTTATTTGCAAAACTATAGAACTGGAACAAACAACTTGCCCGGAATCTGACGCCAGGATCCTTTATTTAATTACGGAGTTCAGCAAGGCGGCATTCCAATATTTTTCCATTTCATTTAACACTGAGCGTATTCAGACTGGAGACGGGACTGACAAAGTTACAAAAAAAACATCCCTGTAAGCAGATTGTGGGAGAAGGAGGGAGGTTGGCCCTCACTATTTCACATTCAGAAGAGAATTTCAAATTGCTAGGGGAATAATTTGTGACCAGGGCACCTCAGGAAAGCTTACAGGAACACCTTCTGCTAGGAAACAGGGTGTTCCCTTTATATGTACACTAAAGTAAGTTAACCAACATTCGTCATGCTGCCACTTAAAAGGCTGACTAGTCCAGTCTTTTGGGAACCAGTTCTTCACACAGTTTGCAGAGATTCGAGTGGGGACGCACAGTACTGTGGAGTCATTTTTTGTGTTCCGTCTGAACAGTGAATTAAATGGTTTATTCTTATTTTGCTCTAAAAAGTACACCCAAGAACTGATCAAATCAAAAAAGCACAGAGTACTGCACCAATGCAAAATTCAGTACCATGAACCACAAGGGGAAGTGAACACAGAAGAGGTTTCAGTGGTATATATTGTAGGATAAATGCAGTTTTTAAACTACTGTTTAATAGTTAAAAAAATCTGAAACTCTAGCACTGTTTCAGTTAAGTTTAGAAGCACACCATCTTTCCCTCTTGAATCCCTAGTCTCAAGCACATTACCAGACGTAAAATTACAAGACAACACAATAACACAGCAGGATAATTAAAGACTTTCATAACCATTGTTTTGCTGTGGCACCATCAATTTGGGGCTGGCACAGAAAAGGGAAGGGAAAAAAGGGGACGGGGTGTTTTTTTTTTTTTCTTTGTGTTTTCAATAAATACATATAATTAAAAAAAGTAAATAAATCTAACATTATCAGCTCTTGAAATGATCTTTGATGGTTTACACAGATCCCAGTGAATTCTAAATCGTGGACTACCTTACCTAAAGTAACATTATGTAGTCCAAGAATAGTACTAATCTGGTCTGTGAACCCCTCAGATAGGTTACATGTTACTAGGATAATGGCTGTCTAAGTTTAGTAAATGAGATTGTAAATTGCAACAGCAAATGTGTCACACACTCCATATCATTCTAAAACTGAGAAAAGGATACTGGTGAAGGCAATAGCATCAATCTGAACTAAAAGAGCTACCACCGACTGCCCAAAGCGAAAAAAGCAGAAGTCTGCATATCACGAAGCTCAAAATCCTATCTGATTTCATCCTGTTCACATAATATGGTTCAGTAGCATGGCATTTTCCATTCCAGATGTAAAAAAAAAATAATAAAACAAATATTTTGGACAGCATACAAGAACAAGGTCTGGACATGCATAGAAAGTTCCTGGTTTGAAATAATTTCGGCATGTACAGTAATGCATTAAAGAATGAATGCCCAAGGGTGTGCAGAGCACATGCCCGGTCAACGCATCCCAGGTGCTTCTACCCTAACGCATTACCGTGCGCGATTGAGGATAGACCAGCCTTGAGACAAGTGACCTTTAGAATTAGAGAGCTCCGTCACACACACACATTGCTAGAGAGATGGAGATGCACCTTCCTTCCTTCCTAGTACCACAGTCCCATCGAGCAATAAGATTACAGGACCTTCACCACCAAAGCATTGGGATGGTGACATCAACAGGGTTTCCTCACTCATCAATTACTAGATCGGCTGGAAATAAGGCTAGCATGGGACAAAGCTCATTGTAAAAGTTATGGTGGCTCACACTGCAATTTATAATGTGCCTTCACTTTTAAACATTTTTTTCAGGGAAGATAGATTCCCCAGCTAAACCCACCTCTGCAAACCAGGTGGCAAGTGAAAAACAGTGAAATGGAAACACATGGGCTACAGCTTTCCTTCCCCCACCTACAGTAAGGTAACAATCATGAACCCACTCCGGAAATCAATCTCAGTCACCTTCAGATCAAAAAAATGTTCGGTGTGGCCAAACAATTACAACAGAATACAAGGGGTTTTAATCTGTGGAACAGTTTGGATCCAAACGTGTTCATTCATTAAATAAAATGAACTTGAAAATGTAGTGTCAGCACAGGATAGTAGAACTTTATATCAACACAATATTCAAAAACAACTGCACTGACCATACCGCTGCAAGCCTTCACAAAACATTTCCCTCTATCACATTCTTCATCATATATCTCGCCCAATGTCAGCTTTGTATTACCCTAAAGAAAACACATGACGATACTGTCAGTCCATTTACCTACCATACAAATAGGAAAACAAGGTGTGCTGCTTTACAGAAACTGGGCTATTTAAGGCTAGTTAACCCTTAAATAGTCTTCGTTATGTTTTTAAAATAGACTCCTAAAAGGTCTTTCATTTTTAATAATCGACTCCTGAAAATGGTCCAAGGCTACAACGACCCCCCCCTTACATAAATAAAATACGAGTTTAAAAATGACATATGGCCACAGTGGCACCAACCCACACGCCAACATTTTGACCTCAGAGCAGGATAAAAATGGATTTGTTCTGCACACTGCATTTAGCTGCTCTTTACAGAATCTAAGGAATTTGACAGCGGTCTGAAATCTGTATGGTGTTTGTGGCTTTTGGAATCTGCTACCAGATTTACCAGCTGCAGCTCGTTAAGATCCATATTTCCAACGTAAATCAAACAGAGTAATTCCCTTACTAATTCCTGCCCACATGCATGATGCATGTGTAAAACATGGATGTCTTGTGTTCGAATATTCTTTTAATATAATAAACCAGTGGAACAACAATGCATTACCGCACAGCAAGAGTACAGAATTCTCAGAAGTAAACTAAACAAAATGGCATTACAAAAACAAAATATTACAGTGCTCCAAACAACCACCGATATCTTTTCCCCACAGAATTTATACCTAGCGGGAGGGTGACAGTAGAGTTGTGGGGGATTGCGATATCCCAATGCTAGCATAAGCATGGCACTATTAGCTAGTAAATTACATTCGCAGGGTGATTAGATTAACAAGTATGCAAGCAACAACAAAGAGTCATGTACAAAATATATTATGAAATGGCAGTGCAGTTTCTAAAAAGTGACTCCCAAGAGTGTCACATATCTACGAACAGATGCACTTTCATAATGTACGTCCCTAAATTGTGATACGCTCAATAACTCATGTTGAAGAATGTGTATAGTTTCATCAACATTAGATAAGCTGTTCTCAATGTACAGTACATGCAATACTCTGAAGTGGTAAGCTTATCCCTCGCGGTACCTCTCAACAAGACTCAGTAGATAAACTACCATGAAATCGGCAAAATGACTTGGTGTGGCTTGCCACAGATATGCAAACTAGAAGTACTTCTGTCTGCTAATCCTACTCAGAAAGGACCAGATTACAGTGAACTTCATCCCAGAATCCAGAGCTAATGCGGGATCTCAGGCCCCATTCACAAGTGGCTGATATTCCATTTCCCGGTACGGTTTGTCCAAGTTTGGAACGTTTGCTCTTAAGTGTGAAAGCGCCAAATGTTCCCGGGAGCGATTAAAACAAACAACCGTTCTGGGGACAGTTTGCTTATTTTTGCTTCTGCGAGAAAGAAAAATGTTCTCAGTTCAGTTGGGAACATCAAGTGTACCAAAGTGTCAATTATATTTAGTTCAGTAACTGATGTAACTCGGTTGGAACTAAAGCCATAAGAATCTTGTATACAATAGTATTATTGCCATCATTGTACCATACCTTGAAATTGAAGATGTCACTTCATGGAGACGGCAGATGTTGCCATGCTTCTGAGAACAGGTGCTCGTGACC
This sequence comes from Polyodon spathula, assembly GCF_017654505.1. NCBI lineage: Eukaryota > Metazoa > Chordata > Actinopteri > Acipenseriformes > Polyodontidae > Polyodon > Polyodon spathula. The sequence continues at coordinate 12,287,766 of NC_054556.1, forward strand.
CAATCGTGGAACTCCAGGGGAAGAGTATAAGGCAAACAATCCTGCAGCACAGATCTCTCTATTGACCTGTAACCAAGAAGCTGCCACTACAGACCAGAATCCTGCATTTATCAGTAACCCAGAACCAGCTCAGAGCTCTCCTTCCTGTACTCTGACACCGTTTACTCCAACAGATTAACAAGTTGCCAGGGTGTGTGGGCGGCTTATTCTTGGGAAGCAAAACACTTGAGCCTTCCATGAATAAAGGGAGTAATTTATTACTCTCCCTGCTGCTGTATTGCTGAAGGCATTGAATTATTGGGTCTACCTCAGTGTTCTGCACCATGGGCACATGTATTTCTCTGAAGGTTGAGGGCATGATCATTTCTCTCTCGACATTTACCTTATTCCAAAATGCAAAATGCACATTGACATTAAAATTCGCAAAAACATACACTCTGATCTTGCAGGCACAAATGTGTGCACAGCCACAGCTTTCAGGACCACTAATCTACTGTGCCTGAACTTGGCTTAGTACTTTTGAAGACTTTGTAAAATGTTATTCTGTATTTGTGTAATAGGCAGTGTTGTCTGAAGCACTTTGGTTTCGGATTCTTGCAGGCAAGACGATTATTTAAAGAAAAAAAATTCTAGCCTCCGAGGTTCACTGTCACTGGTTCTCATCCAGGCTCTATCCTGATACAAACCCATTAAATCTACTTTAGGGGGAGGTAAATAATTATCTTTGCAAATTGTGAACGGCAGCTACTGAAGAACAGTCTTCCAACTTTAAGGACACTTCCTTTGCCAAACAATTAACCTTAAAAAAAAGGGAGGAGGGAGTGCTTATCAAAGCATTATTTTCATTTAATTGCAGTCCTGCCCACAAGTATGAGGCTTTCGTATTTGGAAGCAGTAGTTTAAATTAATTACAGTAGCAGATTATGCCATACAGTTAAACATGCAAACAAAGAACAAAAACAATTATATTTTCAGCATAGCAATATGGTTACCAGTGATGGTGTTCCTTGTTCAGATGGGGGGGGGGGGGGGGGGGGATGTGGCTCAATATAAAATAAAGTCGTATTTTCTGGGGGGGGGGGGGGGGGGGGGGGGGGGGGGGGGGGGGGGGGGGGGGGGGGGGGGCTACAATATTGTACACACAATATTGGACTTAAGGAGGGCTAAACCATGTTTTTAAAATATTTACTTTCATCACAGTCCCCCTTTTCTTCCAATGAAGATCTTTGGTTATTTACTTGTATTCTCATAAATAAGAGTCTACATCTATCTTATTTATTTGAAAACTATTGAAACTTCAGGACAACCACCAATACCCCTCCCCTTCAAGAAGTTTATGGGCTTTGCCTGCAAGTGTGACTAATCTGTATCACAAAAGGTAAACCCAGCACTTCAAAGCCCCTTTGTCAAAATCACCTGCAAGTTCCTGCAAAAACCTGCACCTGGAATTAAATCAGCTTTATTGAAAAAAAAGATCAGATTAACTGTGATATACCAATATATACACCAGTATTGGGACAGATTATTAAATTGGGTTACTGGGGAGAGCGTTTCTAAAGCCACATCTGTCATGCCTTTGTGTGAAAATAGTAACTACTGTACACGGCAGTTACTTTAGTACATTTGCAGACCATATTTCCATAAGATTGCCATGTTTTATTTGGTGTGTTTTACTAGACAGAGAAAAGTGCTGGAAAGGCAGATGGCAAGCTGGAAAACACAACAGCTTCACATGCAAAAAAGTAAAGCTAAGGTTTAAAGCTACGAGCTACAGTTCAGACCTTGGTACTGGTTGGTAAAAAAAAAAAAAAAGTACATGCTAAAGTTTAAATGAGCAAACCATCTCAGAAATATATTCAAAACATTTGAGACATTCAGGAGGTTCTGTAAAGCCAAGACAACAATGTCCAATCCAACAGTTCTTATACAACACTCCTCAGTAGGAATATTACCTTTTTTTTGGTAAATTTTATATATATATATATATATATATATATATATATATATATATATATATATATATACACACACACATACATACATACACACACACACACACACACACACACACATACCACACACATATTATATATATATTATATATATACACATACACACATACACCACTGATTACATGGCGCATTCACGGAAAGTTACATTTTTGCTTCACTATATGTGCATTATAGAGAAGGAGTTATTTAATTTTGTATTTTAGTGTGTGTGTTGTTGTGTCCCATGGTCTGGCACCCCCCCCCACCACCACCCCCAGGACAATCACTCACTAATAACTGGTAGTCTCTGCTGCAATTGTGATGTTCAGGTTACTGTTTCATATCCTGCTTATCACTTAAGACTTGCTGTCAAAAGTGAAAAATGGTCTGCCATGAGTTTCTTCACAAGCTGCACTTCCCCGCAAATCATGTCACATCCAGATACACTGCCATTGTGACCATAAGGGGGTTTCATCAACCTAAACAGCCCGATCTTTTTTTATAGCCTTTCACAGCACTGGAGAACAGCCTTGGATTATATTCATGGTAAACCATTACCCCTAAAATTGGTTGATGCAATCCAAGTGGATTCCCTGGTGCTGTCTAATATTCCAAAAACGGCTGTGGCTCCTCCCAGATCAAACCAACCCCTCCTGTAAGCCTTTACCTTAATTGTAGGAACGTAGACTCTGCAAGCAGCCTTCTTTAGCTGCCACTCCCCATCCTACAATAAACCTTGTAGACACATGTAAAGGATATATTATATTGAATAATAAGCCTACCAGGTGCAGCAGGAAACATGTCTGATCTTGAGAGCCCGCTCCCTTATACCAGAAAACCATTACCTCAACAGGTTATACCTTTAGGCGAATGAGCAACAAAATTTGGATGTAAACATTCAAACATTCACAGCGAGTGGCAATTACTGGAACATTACATTGCATTACTGGAAAGTGCTTCAGTTTTGTGTTTATAGGTGCAGGGGGGGGGGGTGTGTGATGCAGGTGTATTTTAAAAGGGCGAGTGAAACCCTAGATTTTCACCTGACATGAATTGTTGAGCATTTGCAAGAAGTTTCTAAGATCATATCAGACCATCTTTAAGAAATTGGTAGTTTCCTGTAACAGTTCTGGGGTAGTTAATGTACAGTAGGTGCGTAGTATCACACACACATTTTCACAAACTCACACGTTACAAACACAGGTTGAAATGCGAATGTCCAGTACTACTGAAAATATTATGACTGAGTGTCGAACATACTGCTAGCAGGATATCAACCATGATGTATTCCTTATTCCTTCATATTAACTTACCTATTAATGAAACTTTGGGGGCCATAAAATGCCAAAGAGAGATCCCACCATTCACATTAAAAAAAAAAAAAAAAAACCAACAACTGCCTGCAACAGGGTAGCGGCGAAACACTCGGAAGGCAGGAAACTGCAATACAAGCGCACTTCGATAAACAATAACACAGGAAGTACAAACAAAAAGGCACAAGGGCAAAAAAGGTTTAAACAAAACACAAACGTAGGCTGGGCATTCACTTTCACTACTTTACAAAAACAAAATGTGCAGAAACACAGTAACACAGTGTACACGCACCAAACTCCTCTCCTCAATGCAGCCCTGGGCTCTCCTATGTGATGTGGCTGCTACCAATTATCACCAATCATTCTATTTGAGACCATCCATATTCTCACATGTTTTTTGGCAGGGACAGGAATAATCAATTCGCTGCCAAATATCACCAAAACACCACAATATTTACAGGCAGAGCTCTTGCTCTGCCACACTGCCTTACCCTACACATGTTCAAAAGACATCTCTCCCTTCCTCCAAAGCACGGGGACAGAGACCTCTCTCTATGTTTAAAAACTGACCCAAGCATGGTAACCTTTACTTTTTCGTTAGGCAGTCTACCCTAGTGCAAGAATGCGGTCTGTGGCAACAGCTGCTGTGCTATAGAAAGACAAAACAGTGTTCTGAAAACGTCACCACCGCCCCCAGCCCCCATGTCTTGGTCTACCCCTCTTGCCTATTCACAAAATGAACAAAGAGGGCTCAGCTCCTTTCTTTCATGCAGCAGTGCAAGCCTGCACCGCTGCATGAACAGAGAAAGCTAACACAGAACATTGGGATCCTGTTACAGCCAGTCTTGGATTGGAAAAACCTTGCTCTGCAAATTAAAAATAAAAAAAAATAAAAAATATGGAGTCAGTAGAATAGAATTATGAATGTTTGTATCACACAGCCACCAGCCCACTCCACTACACTGAACTGCACTTTCTTTTAGAATTGATGTTGGTTGGAAAGTAGACAACAGTGGTCAGTTTTAGAAATAATTAGCAGAATGCTCATCAGGCCCGGACCACAAGGAGCCAATGTGCAAGCTGTCCTATTTTTATATTGTTTTAAGTACTAAATGGTTAGGAATTTATGGTGCTGCGATAGGCATTTTGTTAAATAACACTTCTTTTTATGCAGAATCAATTACTGGTTTATTTTGTGTTCACAGAGGCGAGTTTGTACACTTCAAGGCAGAGGTTCTGTACAACGAAGTGTACTACGTACAGTTCTCTTTAGAAGAGTTTTGAGAAAAGTGGCTTCTTCACTTTGTGAACAATATTAAAAGCAACTAAACACTCGATTTCGACCATCTACATAACGCCTGTATATTGAGAAGAATTGAATACTGAAAAAGAACACACATAAAAACAGTTCATAGCAGCCACCATTAACTGAGCTTTTTCAGCCCAATATCTAATCTTTAAATCCAAAGTCCATCCGAGTAACTTTGCTGCAAGTCGAGCTTTTCAGCATTGTTGTTTTTTCAAAGTGAGTTCTAACTGACTGAATCGAGTTTGCCATGCACTTGGATCATTATTTCCCGACTGTCTCTCTGCGTTATCCACATCAGAGCTGGATTTAGCTTTTTGTATTTCGGTTGTCAGGGGGGGAAAAAAAAAAAAAAAAAAAAGAAAAAAAAAAAAAGTGACATGAATCATGTGGACAGTAAGATCGTTTTGTTTCAGTTTAAAAACAGAAATGCTTTTTAGATATGATTTATTACAGTAACCATCAACATTTGGAAACCGCATAAAGTAGGATATGGAAATAAAATGCTTTGTCCTAAAAAGGACGTCTTATTCCAGCAGACACTGGAAAAAATCTTTAATTGTCAATAACTTTTTGGCACACAGCTGATTTTAAAAATTAAATTTCTGGTAAGCTCTAATGTCAACTGATAGTTGCTAAAAGTTTCTCCTAAAAATAATAAACGCATGCATGTCTCAGCTTGTCATCCCGCCCCCCCCCCCCCCTCCTTAAATCACTAGTATTAAGCACAGTGCAACAAAAAATGAGCTGCTGACAAGCATCCAATTATTTTCTATGAAAGGCATAACAATTGAGTTTCAGCAATGTCATTTTTGAAGCCAGCCTTAGGCCAAAAAAAGCATAATTTCTAAAACTATTGTACTGTCAACTTTTTGCAGTGAGGTCATTTAACAGAAGTTAGTTAACCCTTACTTGATGTAATTTAACTAAAACCAGACAGCAAATCTGTTGGATTAGCAGAGAAAGCAGTAGAGCAATATCGTGTGGGCACCCAGTAAATCTGCTTACGAAGACCAGCTAACTCTGCCAAGAAACTCCATCAGGGCCTCTGGCAGGCAGTTTGTGGAGAACCAGCTATAAAAACCTGCAAGTCAATATAAAAAAAAGAGGCAACCTAGCTTTTCACTCATCCATCTGCACAAAAGGGCTATAGAAAGAGGGAACACACTAAACCTCACCGCTGTATCTGTTGCTCCAAGGCAGCTCATTGCTTGACCAGTTATGAAATTGTGCAGGACAGGCAATCGTTCATTTCCTGGAAGCTCCTTATAAACCGCTGTGTTCAATCAGTTTTCTAAAAGCAGCTTTTGTAGACTGTTTTCTAGTCTCTGTCCAGCAGCAGAAACCTGTTCCATCTTATAAATAAAAAAACTACTCTATAAACTAATTATGGCAAGATCAAGACTTAAGAGCCTCAATGGTCTAGAACTGCACAGCTACAGAGCTGAATACTACATCTGTCACAGCTACAGAACTTTTCAAAAGAACTACTGTAGGGGCTAATGACCTCTCAAAGCCAAGCATTTTGGGCACTTTTTAAAATTATCTTTTCAGTTATTGTACGATTGAGGATGTGGCCCCCTCTTGAGCAGCTGACACATTCCCACAATCCCCCACCCACCCTTCACTCCAAGCTACAGATGTAACTTTTACTGCCAGATACAGTCAGAGAGAAGAAGAAAAAAAAAAAAAAAATTCATGTGGAAGGGCTAAGAATTCTATACACACTGTTTACCAATGGATCTAATTTCACAATATACAGAAGTTAAAACAAACACATGTTTTTCCCCCCCCAATAAAATTTGTATTCTGTGATGTTCTGCTGTCAGACGTAGGTTCACTCAACGATTATCCAGCCTAGAACTGGTTAATGCCATAAATTATCCAGTTTTCTGGACTAGCTCAGGCTAGAACTGACCTATGTTAAACCTTAACTGAGACACAGAAGCTGCATCTCCCTGTTACTAGTGTAAGACGTGGGATTTAATAGAGGGAGGCCTGTCAGTGGTTTGCTTGAAACCCTCTTCATACCCAAACTGCCAGAAAAAGAATTAATGTAATCATTCAGCTATGCTTTGTAGGTGCCAATTTGTAAATGCATTACCAGGAGGGAGGTCCAGGCTGTATAAACAGTTACATTTTCATTTGTGTTAGAGTGCTCAAAAGCTTGTCACATCCCAGGAAAGAACATGCGAGGGCATGCCACTTTCCCATGTTCTAAAAACTACGAACAAAAAAAATGATCGGGCCACCTTTTTGCAGGTTCAAGAGGAAGACAGAGCTTGAACAAAGCTCAAACCTACATCAAACAGATTCCAGACAGCAGCTGTGTGTCTTTTCTATTCATTGGGAGTGAGACAGTAGTTGGACACACTCAAACATGAACTACAAATCACAATGCGAACAACATTAGGAACAACAATGCTAGGATAGTACATCTCCCGCCATGGCTTTCAATACAAGATTAGATCACCAGACCTATTGTATATCCACCATATATTCATGGAACACTGGAAGTGTGTCACAAAAAGGTATTTATACCCAATTACTTTAATAACTTTTGGTAAAGAATGTTTTCACTAGGGGCAATTTAGAACTTCATCTTCAGCCTTCAACAATATGCATGTTATCCTTAGCATTTATACAGTAGCAAATTAATCATTTATTTGTGCAGGTATTTGATACAGCACACATACAAGTTGCACAAATAAATATTGTATTTTACAGTTACTGTATAATTTGTAACAAAATAAAAAAACACAAGGAATTATTTAATCAAGATATGTTAATAAAACTCTAGGAAAGCCTTCTTGATAGGTTTTCTGAAACAAGTTTTAGAAAATTAAACAGAAAAAAAACAAAACAGCCCTGCTAGTTTTTATTACAATTGGACCAACTCTTCTCTAGAAGTAAATGTGACATATATGCACAGATTCAGACACCATCAGGTTGTACTTACGAGCGTCCTGATCAGGTTTCAACACAATGGAAACAGCAGCTCTCTCAATGCAGTATATAATTCAGTATGCGCTCCATTTTGGTTGACCTTTTATATATTCAAGCTTGTGTCGACTACAGACTCCTATTCTCTGACAAGCTCCATAATCCAAATGCCTGGTGGTGCTGTTGTATACAGACATTAAGAAAACAGACCAATTACTGTTTCGAAGTGAAAATAAAACATTTGGAATGCGACTGAGAAAACAGAGAAACTAAAAGCGTGTGTTTTATGTGCGTGCATAGCCTAGTAAACAATGTGAGGTTTGCAATGGTTCCACTTGCAAGACAGATTAAGGAACATAATGCAATTCATTCCACTTGGAGACTTCAGAGATAAAATTCCAGTATTAAACTGTAAAGACTGAGGGATTTTGAAACACTCAAGCTCTGAGTCTCCTCAGGCTCTCTGGAGAATTACAGTACAGTTCATTTTTCAAGTTATAATCCGTGTTGTATCAGGAGTCAAAACACTTCGTAACATAGTGACCAGAGCAATGCTGTGCTATTTATAACTAAGCTAAGACTACAAGACTCCTCAATCTCTGTAGCTATGAAAATGAAAACAGTGACTTCGATTCAAGGGCTATCACATAAAATATAGGATGGGCATCAATAGGTCATGACATTGGGCCTTATTCACAAAATGTGAATGTTTTCTTAAGGGGCATTTTTATTAACTAAATCAAGTTTGCAGTCCATTAAACCTTTTAGTGGTTTAAGAGGGTTCTCTATTTTGCTGTGTAGAGAGTTTCTGTAATTGTACAATAGACGCACTAGGTTGTGATCCCAGTTTGCACGATAACCATCGCCCATTTCTCTGAAGGACATTGCAGGAAGCCACTTTGAAATCTTCGCAAAAGACACAACACAAAACAAAGGAACTCAAGAGTACTGCTCAAGATTGATCAATGATAAGCATTTGATTGAAAAGGAAGATAGTCTCTTTGCTGAATGTCATTGTTGCTGCGAAAAGGACAACAGATTGCTTGCTTTATTCTGTCGAGGCTGATTGCACTTGATGAAGGGAACATGCATCACTGCCTGTCAATCCAGTCTGCCAAATTGGGAAATAAAACATCCAGACTTACCACCAAGTCTTATGGTAGGCTTCACCTGTGATTTAGACTTTTGGGTCAAATCCTACAGATCAAAACACACCCAGCACAAAGAGAACTTTCTAAAAGAGCTTTTAGAAACCAAGCTTTTACAAATACCCTTGCAGCCTGTAAACTAGCAGCCAGTTGAGTAATGCAAAGATGCAGTTGGAGATGCCACTAAGAAGGGAAATAAGTCTGTCAGGAAATAGGTCAGAAGTTTAGGGCTTAAGGAGTTTAAATACTGGCTAATCAAAGCATTTGGACACAAAATTGGCTAAAATCGTCAATAGTTCAAAAAACGAAGTGATGCACATTGCAATGCTCTGTGCAGAAAATCAGCCTTTATTTACAAACAGCGATAAGACAAACCACATTAGCAATAGCCAGAGATTAGTGACTGCTTTAATGCAATCCGGGTTTTTAATCACTGGTAATTCCTTCTGGGAAAATCTTCAAAATGCCTTTTTCTACTGCTTCAGTATGAAGTTTTAATCATCCCACCTCTGCACACACCCAACCTGCTTTCAGGTAAATTGATTTACTCTTTATAAAAAGTTAAGCTTTCAGGAATGGGGGGAAAATCAAACCTCGATAAGGAAAATTGAACTACACAATTCTAATGTAGAGAATAAAACAGAAATCCAAACCGTGTTGAAGGACTTGGAAAACTCATAATAAAATTATAATGCTGGAAGGGTGGGGCGTGTTACAGGTTATATTGTGTACCATTCTACAGTGAGGACAAAACAAAATCGCAGGAATAAAATAAACCTTGTCTCCCATGAAATTGCCCATTAAAAGAAAGGAAATAAACTCAGTAGAATGTGTGTTATTTAGTTCAGACATTGGTGTTCTTTATGTGATCGTTTAATTCTGTCATATGAACAAGAGTCATTTGTGCCACCAAATGCATTTCAAACCATGTTTGTTCAAATATTCGAATACCTGCCCCAGCACTATAATACACTGCATTTATGCCAATAAAAGAACAGAAATGTATTAGGACAAAAGTTTCTACAAGCAAAGTGTTTTCAAGTCAGTTTCTTTTTTTTCCCCCCCTCAGGTTTGAAGCACTTGAATTGGAGCAACACAACTCCAAACCACACAGAATGCTTGAAATAATCATGAAACATTAATGGTAAATGGAACACGATTTACTATAAAAGACAGAACTCTGGTAGTAACGTGCTTGCAAGGGAGGAAAATGTGCATAGAATGGCATGTGTCAGGTGAGAAATCAGGAGCTTCACTAACTGGGAATCACATTACACCTGGCCAGCTACAGTACTTCAGAGCATTACCTGCTAACTAAACAACCTTGGTCAACAAGATCACCAGGACCATACCTTATTTCAACACCCAAATCACGTCTACAAACCAATGTGCTTTATTCCAAATGCTAGCAGTTGAATTACCAAACCAATGAAGATGGGAGGTCAGCAACAGCATACGTGTTTCTGCAATACACGCTACAAAGCGGATTAGAAAACAGATTATAGAACACCAAGCGGATCGTAGTTGCTATTGTTGGTTGGCAGTATGAGAACACTGTTCTTCACCTAGTAAGAAACTGTTTTGGAGTGCTTTGACTCTTCAACGCCATCAATACAGTGAGAAGCCTCCAGGGTTTAACTATAGCAACCACCACCTCAATGGGATTTATCCCAAAAGGGCAATGCAGTTATGTGTACAATTCAATAAAAACTCAGTGCATGGTTCTTCAAGATAACATTTTATGTATTTAGGACCAGCGAGTTCACAGGGAAAAAAATATTTGAGTTAAAAAGGCAGCACTAAGAATGTGCTAAACAGACAACCAGTTAACTGCCCAGTTCAAATAATGATACTGGGTTATGAAAATGTCTGCCTGTGTCTTCTCATATAACACACATACAAAGAGAATTGCGCTCTTTCTTGTCTGTCATTTGTAACAATGTCAAGAAATGTGAAGGTCATTCTCCAGACAGGCTGATAATCAGTTCTGTTGGGGATGTGGGGGTGAAATCAAAGTCTTTGACATAAAGCTGTGGTGCTAAAAAATCAATGTAACGGTTCTGTACACATGGGAACTGGGCAACAAATTCCCCCTAATGGGGAACAAAACAACACAAAGTTATCAAAAAGGTGTGTGTGTTTCTTTTTTTTTTTTTGGTCTAACCATTAAGGGAATGAGTGACACATCTTTTGTATTTATAAATCTATCTCCCATAGGTCAAATTGGTCTGCAGTGTAAACAAAACAGCATGTGTCAATGCAGCACACAGCCCCTGGTCCTTATCTATCAAATAGCTTCTGCTGGCACTGCCTTCAGCATTGTCAGAGATTCTCCCCAAACGTGACACACTCAAAGCATGCCAGTTATTTGAGTATTTCTGGCTACAACCAAGGGTCAAACTGAATCTGTGGCCTTTTAATAGGGTATGGAATGAGGCTGGGGGGTCATATTTAAGCTGGCTTTAAATTTGGTTTCGTTTGCAGAATGAAATCCTAAAAGATAGCACTGGACTGAATCCTTCCCTCAATTATCCCCATACCAGAAACGCACTGGAGGCGTGTCCAGTTGCGATTAAAGCTTGCCAAGAAACTTTAGCACAAATTGAATATCTGTAGGGGTGTCTGGAGTCTGTCCATTCGTCCGATTGCCACTAATTTTACAAATATCTAGAGAACATTTAAATCCCCCAGTTTACAGACCATGCAATACTAAATTACATCCAAGTGCAAATCAAATATAAAAAGCTGCTCCCACATCATTAAATAATTTATGGGCAAGTCCGGCAACATTTCATCAACAGATACAAACTCATATCTAGGGCATTGGTTAAACAAATGAAACACTTACACAATGCGTAAACTACTAGATTAAGTACCCGATTAAGTTCAGCAATGCGTACTTTATTCCATACACATTTAATTATTTAAGCACGGCGAACCATGTATTGTTCCCATTGAAATATAGGTCTTGTCCACTTTATTGTTTGTTTGTTTGTTTGTATATTATTTATATATATATATATATATATATATATATATATATATATATATATATATATATATATAACAAACAAACTGGACAGTTTCGCTTCGAGATCATCTAGTCATGCTTCGCAAAGCGAGAACTACCCCCCAGCTCCAAGTACTATAGAAAGATTTGAGGTCCAATGCAAAAATCCATATCCCACAAGTACGTATTAGTTGTGCAGAGACCAGGTGGTCACGCTTCGGTTGCCAGTACAAACTGACTTGATATGCCAAATGCTTACACTCACATTGATAAGTCACTGTGAAAATGTATAGGCTACACGAAATGTATGTAAAACCACCGCTCTCTTCCAATTCCACGCAAACCGATAGGTGAAGCGATGAAGAAAAAGCAGGGCAAACCTTGAATGAAATGTGCTTTATTTTAGAGTGTACGTGTTACTGCTTATAAAAAAAAAAACACTGAATGTTCTCTCTGTTGAACAGTGTGGTCACATAATTTGAAAATACTTAGCATCAAAGCCGCTGTAGTATTGCTATTCACAATGTATGCATATAACTTTATACAGCAGCGACCGCAGTTAGCTCTTCAGGCCTCTCAAAACACCTTTTTTGTAATCTGCGTTTAAGAAGGTATTTTTCCAATCGACTTGCACAACAATACTAACATTTCTATATTGCATTTCGAGCAAATACTAAATTGTAACCGATTTCTTTTTGTTCGCATGTAATTATTTTATTTATAATCCATATATAAAACACTATGCTGTATCTTATTGTTTGCAAGATTGTCAATATTTGTTTTACATGTTTTTGTCCCCGTCCCCGATGCACATCGGCAATGTTGTATCACTTCAAACAATGGTCATAAAGGCAGCACATGTCCCGTCCTTGTACATGCACACACGTGTTCGTCTTAACCCCTATTCTGACATGTCAGTAATTACAAACAGAACCGTATGCTGAAAACGCACACAAATCCTAAACAGAATTTTTTTATGTCTTACCTTTGCAGCAGAACAAAAAAGTTTCTGTATGCGTCTCCTCTCTCTCTCTCTCTTTCTCTCTCTCTCTAGTCTTTCTCTTTTGGTCCAAACGCACAGCTGAAATCCGTTTGCTTCACAGACGGGGATTTAATCCAATTTATTACTAGCCAGAGAATTCCAATTAAAATCCAGTCAAAAAAAAAAAAAAAAAAAAAAAAAAAAAAAAAATCCAAACTTGTTTTAGAGATACACTCAGTAAAGTATGAACTAATTTTTTTAAAGAGAGATATATTTTCTTCTTAGTTTTATTTTTTTCCCACGCTTGTGTGAAGTTTCTTTGTAAAGGCTGGCTAAGGGGGGTGGTTATCTGGTGCTTAACTGTCTGATCCCTCGCTCAGTCGCTCACAGTTTTCATGAAGAGTCCCTCTTGTTTTTTGGTTGTTGTATTGTAATAAAGGTTTTCACAGTTATCACATGCACCCTGCAAACAGCGGCACTGAGGAGCTCAGGCTGGACAGATTACATAACTGAGCCCGCCCCCAAGACACTTAACACTTAAAGGGGCCGAGTCACACAGTTGCGCTGCCGATTCATTCGCAACAGACCAGCCCCGAGCCCCGAGATATAAATCGAGTCTGACAAAAAAAGGTTTGACCACTTAAAATGGCAATGTCGAATTCAGAACTAAAAACCGAAGGCCTCGTGTTAGGCTAGTATCACATTAAGCCTTCGTAAAGCTTGAAGAAAAAGCCATACGTATTCATGACAATTTAATAAGCCCGATAAGTGTATATATTATATGTATTCGTTACGTATGCATAGGAGTAACTGTGGACTAACCTAATTTACAGATTTGTCAACATTATTCCATGTTATAGTAACAATTATGAATGATTATGTAACTTATGAAGTTAACACCCACAATCTTCAATTGGAAGGCACAAGATCTACAAATACATTTTGATGTGGGGGTCCTCTGGGGTGTTTCTTCAGCAACTACAGCAATGTGCCATGTAACAGCAGTAATGCCAGCATTGCAGGACCCCATTTTGGGTGGGTTAAAATGAAGAGCACATATCCCCCCTAGTGGCAGTGCACTGGCAGTGAATACAGTTAGGGTTAACCGCAGCTGTGCGACTTCTTTATTATTAAAATTGTTATAGACGATTATTGATATAAATATTTAATAACAAAGTAGTACCTGGGGTAAAACATGTACCAAACGTCTAGCACTCCCTGCATAATAAACCAGCCCTTTGTCTTTATCGGTAGAGAAAGAAAGAAAGAAAGAAAGAAAGAAAGAAAGAAAGAAAGAAAGAAAGAAAGAAAAAGAAAGAATGCACTTATGTATGATAAAGCTGTATTCAATATTAAGCCCTAGATATCATCCCTCTGTGCAAATCAATAAGAGCTGCTATTTGTTTGCCTGCAGCAGGGATATGCATCTTTTATAGATCACAGAAAACTACACGATGGCAGGAGAGGATGCTTATACCCTATAAACCCCAGCAGTGTTTGATTGTTCAGAAGTAATGAAGACAGAGCGCACATAATGCTAAATATGGATGACTGTAGCAAACAGCCTTCACTGAATCATATGTTAAGAGGTTGTTATTGACACAGCAGTGTTAAAGGGACAAGGGACACATTCTAAACTGACAGCCTTGTCATTGTCAGAGAACCTAATGAGAAATCCATTCAGTAAGAACAGCTTTCTACAGGGCCAGCAGCACAGCGAGGGAGAAACAAGCGCATTTACCACCTTCAGTGGTTACCAGCTTGCTAAGGTTTTCTGCAATTTTCAGCAGTCGTGAAAGTAAGAGGACTGAAAAAAAACCCACAATCATTTTCATTTGAATGTTTTGTATAAATGTGTAGTATAAGGAATACAATACTGTGGTAGTGCTCCTGTATTTACTTCTCCATTGTCTCTTTGTGATGGTTACAGTGTGGATGAAGTGTAGAGGTGTGCTGGTTGCAAAACAATCTTTGGTCAGTCCATTGGTAACGTGTTAAATGATGCATGTCCTTCATATTTGCAGAGTTGAAACTCGAGATAAACAAAGAAACATGCAAATGAATCTGAAAGATTTTCTTATCTAATCCAGGGAAGAAACGAAATGTTCGGAAAGAAATCTGAAAGTTTGATAAAAAAAGGTAAAACAATTCAAGGTGATGAAATGGGATGTATATGGCTGTATTTCTTGAAATGAGAGCATAATACACAATGTTTATATTCAAAAGCATAGTGACTTCGTGTTAAAGTATAAAGCAAAGTGAATGTAAATAAACTGTTAACCTGGCATTTATAAATCCTTGAAATAGTTTTCTTTTAAAATAAACACAGTGTATCAGTTAGCATGTCTCCAAAATAATTTGCACAAAACAGGAAATTGGTGTTGAGTGAATTCATATTTTAAAAAGTCATTTACAATAAGCGACTGCTAAAATTTGTCCTGGACCATGTAGAAAATTCTGAGTGTCAGGAAATGAGTTTAATCCGAGTTCGTTGTGTACTGTGTTTGTTTTATTGCTTGATAGGTTTGAGTTGCTTTGTCTATGATTTCTGGACCTGCTCCTCAGTTCTGGTTGCCTGTCATAGACATAGGTATCTATGTATTAATAAACACCGACGCCATCTAGTGCACAGCTAGTGTATTGCCAGCAATATAAAAGGAAGCTTAATCCAAAGTGGCATATCACTAGGTGGTGCTGGCTCTTGCTTGTATAAATTCCCTTTGACTGGTCTATCATATGTTACATATGTACTGTAGATAGCATTCAGCTAAAAATAAAAAAGTAACTCCTGAACTTAGGTACCTTAACTCAAAACACAGTATTTGAGTAATTGCAGTCAGAACCCTTGCAGGGATTGCAAACCTCTAAATAGATACAGAGACAGTAAAATAAAATATGTATTTTTTTCTACTTCATATTATGTACAGAAAAGCCCATCTTTTCTCATAAGACATCTATGCTTCTATTTTAATGTTCTAGTGGTCTTTCTAAATACTGCAGGTTTCTATTTTAATGGTCTAGTGGTCTATATAAATACTAACCCCTACTCTGGACCCCTTTCTATTGTATCTGTATTGCATTTAGTGTGCTAATCTGTGGGTCAATAAATTAAACAGAATGAATACAGAGTTAAAGTATGCTGGTATTTTTTATCCTTCACTGTGTAGATCATAAAACAGACCCCATAATCAGTTTAATTAAAAGAAACCGAAACTTACAATCATAAATCTCTTTCATGCTGACCATGCACATTATTGTGTCAGTTCAGTACAGTCACCCAAATATTCAACACATACCACACTGGCTTTTTAACAGTAACATGACTTTTGGGAATTGCTCAAATCCTGGGAACAGTCTAGTGCAAGTGGTATGTTCTGTTTCTGAAGTTCAATTAACTTCAGTTCATACATGGATTTCCCCCTAATTTGCTATCTGGAAACGCTTTGTAAAACAAACCTGACCAATGAAATCTTTGCCATTACAAATTAAAAAGTGAACATTTTAAATCCAGGTAACTTGTTGGTACACGTAGCAGTTATAAAACAATAATAAAATGAAATGATCATCAAAAAAAAAAAAAAAGCTTTCTCTATGTTGATGAAATAGTTCGGCTTCTCTGGTTGCTGGAGAGACATGTTATCTCACTGAGGAGACACAGCAGTTGTACAAGGTAAAACTAAAGTGTATATATCTTTTTTAACATTTTATAGTAGCCCCTGTAATTTAACAACTACTTCCCTTAGGAGTAATTGCAAGATAACTAGTGGCAGGTCGTCAGTGCACTCCATGGATATTCTCCAGTGCAGCACAATACTCTCCAGCTTTGGGATATAGGTGGATCACAACAACCCCTTTGTGAAGCTGACACATGTTTCAGCTTGTGCCTTTGTAACAGGTGATGTGTGATGCACTGCCAATATGTTTTCTATCCCGTTGGTGGGATGAGGTTGAAAGGTAGTCAGATGTTTGTTTTAAAATGAAAATACATGTAACGTGTTTTTTTTTTTTTTTTTTTTTTAATTACACATTGTAACTAATGTAGCTAAGGGACGTGCAAAATGGATATGATATATGGAATGCTGTAACCTACATCTGCTTTACGAATCATATATTAAACAGTCAAGCATTAGCTTCTCATAAAAGACATTTGTGAGCTCCCATATGTTGTGGGGTCACATTTGTCCAAATTTACAGCAGAGCAAAACTTTTAATTTATTTATTGATTTTCCACAACTTATAAAACCCTAGGAAGAAAGTTTTTTCTGAACCCTTCTTACATGATAAACTGATGCTAGGGTTATAATATTTAAATAATAAAACACGAACAGACATGGTGAATATTTAATTTGAACACAAATATGTGAAGAATGACTGGGAAATATATAATACATTATTTATGACCTCTACTAAGCATGACTGATTTACGACACATACTATATATATATATATATATATATATATATATATATATATATATATATATATATATATATATATAACAGATAACAAGCATGTCAAGGACAATCCTTCCAGGCACAACTGGACATTTTAAGTCTGAGCCATAAGTAAAGTGATAACGTTGATCACCAGACCTATATAAACTGTATGCATATGTAGAAATGTGTCTGACATAAAACAAATAAACAGATGCCTTCCTATACCCCCAGATGATGTCCTTTTCAAGTGTCATCACCACTAGATCAGTGGTTCTCTAGATCTGTGTAACAGACAGACAGACAGACAGGCAGACAGAAAGCAAGCCTCCAGACCCCCCTCTCTGATTCCTTTCTAGCTGGGTCTGCAGGGATGCAGTTTCAAATTCACAGGCCCATGCTGGTGGAGATAGATTTTCATTTGAAGATGCTACCACACCATGGGTCTTTGCGGTGTCTTTGTTCTGTATAAACACAATAGTGGATATAAAAGGAGTGGACATAACCAAGCATTAATTAATTAATTAATTAATTTATTCATTTTTTTAAAATTATTATTTGTATTAATTTTTCCAGCCCCCTTAACCATTCATTCTTAATGTGATTGTAGCTTTCAAAATAAATCCATGAATCTTACTTGTTGTGCACCTACATTTATTATAGAGGTCTCAAATGTTTAGAAAGAAAAACTTGTAGTGCTACGCAAGGTCTCTGTTTGCAAGCCATACTTTCAAATAGTGTTGCACTTCCTTGGTCATTTTACTTGAAGGGTGAAATTTTCCCCATCCCTTCTTTCTTGACATCTAATTTTTTTAAAAAATAGAATATTTGCAGAATTATAGTAATAATATGACACAAATACTTATAAGCATGTTATGATGTTTTTTTAAATCTGATTATGAAGGACTATAAAGTGTCATGTAGTATATATGCATGTGTAACGAATGCTGCATAGTGTCCAAATCAAATAAAGAGAACATTTACTCTAAAATAACGCTACTCATATGATTCACAATAGAATAGTATGAAAGGCTCCATAGACAGGAGCATTACAACGGAAAGCCTTGTCCTGGCTTGTTTTAGAAGTTTTTTTGGAACCATCAAAAGAGCTGACTTCAGCTGGGAATACAGGGGGTCTCGGCCTACAAACCACAGAGTCTATAAGTGCAATCTAACAGGCCCTATTCACAGAACAGTTTAAGGAGTGGGTAAGAGGGTTCATAGCTTCTTGTTTGTCAAAGCACTGTTTATTTTAGAGAATATTTATGAACACTTAAAAAAAAAGGTCCTTGAAATAGTCAGTAAAAGGTTTTGCCCAGCATAGTTAACATTAGTTATTCTATGACAGAAAGTGATCTAAAGTGGACACTAAACTGGGCAAAACTCAACCTCTCCGGTAATACTTCAGTAGTTAAGGACAAAACCGCCACAATGTGGAATTTGCAATGAATATATAGCATGATACAAGATGAAACATTTGTCCACAAACCCATTTGGTTTGAGAGTCCATCGCCAGGCCATTCAGAGGAGAAGATAGATGCTTTGTGATTAATCATGGGTTAAGAAAGGTGGCGGAGGTGGAGGTGGAGGTGTGTGACTCGAATAAATGAAAAGAGGAGTAAGGGACAGGCAAATGTATATTTTTTATGGTTGACTAATAGGTGACATAATCTGTTTGTGGGTGGGTGGGTGATGAATAGTTCTTCCTTCCGAACTGAAGTTTAAAACTTCCAATTGCCTTCAAAACAGTCCTAGAAGAGGTCGCCCAGAGCCTCTATGGAGTTTGTTTTATTATTTCTTTATCTGGCCACAGGAAGATTCTTACTATGAGGTCAAAACTTTTTATCTAAAGGTCATCTTCTCCCTTCAGCTGTGAGTGCAAAACAACTGTGTGTGTGTGTGTGTGTGTGTGTGTGTGTGTGTGTGTGTGTGTGTGTGTGTGTGTGTGTGTGTTTGTGTGTAAAAGCCATTATCTGATCAAAAAAGAAAAATTGCTAGTGCCTCTTTTTTTCTATTATCCCTGTGTTAATCTCTCAGCTGTTTTTTGAGTCCCTCAAAAGACATTTTAGGACAAGATTTATTTATTTATTTATTTATTTATTTATTTTGGATCAAACTGTTGCTTATATACTGTATTTGAGTAAGTGGTTGTTTCACAGGCTGGTAGTTTATACAAAATGACAAGTTCTCATAAGTACTGACACCCTCACCCTGAGCAGCATGGGATACACGTCAAGGTTCTTGGTACACAGCACTGACTCGGCTAATCAGTTGTGAAGAGTCCCCCATATTGTATAAAAAAGGCCATACCAAATTTTAATAAAGATGTATTGCCCCCCTTTCATGCCTAATTGTTTTTTCTGCAACCTGCAGTTTAAAACTTGCCTCTCACATCATTTGATTTGGTTGCTCATTATGATCAATATGAAATCTATTCAGCTCAATCCCATTTCAGATGGAAACCAAGCATTAGATTTCACTTTCTAGAATGTTTTGCTTTTCTTTTCTTCTGCTACTGTGAAGTTTTCAATTACAAAACTGCAGCAATGGTTTAAATATATTTGTGGGTACACTGTTTAACTGTTTTAACTTATTTCAAGGAGGAAAGAGTGGTCAGTTTAAGCATAGAAGCACTATACATTGTGAGAGCCTTTTTCAAAGGACAAATCGATAATCTATGGTTAGAATACCCTGGGACCACAATTCGATTCTTTCCACAAAAGCACATATAATATGAGCCAAAAAAACTAAAGCTGTTGTGTAATGCAATGTTACTGCCGCTTCAGCATGGGCTACTCCAGAAATCAGTTGAAACACAATGGTAAAGAAAGCTTTTTTGGATCCTGTGTGGGGGTGGATGGCAGTGTGTAAATGTAAGTCTCAATATATTCCACTCTTTAAAGAAAACCTCAGGCATGTAAAATGTAATCAAGTGACAGTAATACACCAGTATGATTACAGCCTGTCTAAGAGATGTGTTCATTGGCAGCAGGAGGGGGCTATGAATACATACTCAGGTTTACCAGCTGGAGGTCTTTATAGAGAATTCCTTTGGATATCAAGTCATGTGTCTATGGCTCAAGGCACTGAATCAAGCGCAGTCCAGCCTTAAATGCCTTTACAATTGATTTCTTATACTCTAGCTTTCAATGGAATTGCCCAGGGCATGTGTGTTTTATTTGATTACCTCGCCTCTTCCTGAACTGACATGTTACTAGCTGAAGATTGATGAACATTTAAGGAAATAAACTAATAAACCAAAATGACTCTGAGACCATTGCAAATAACCACTGAACCAAAGCAAAAAAACACATATACAGTATCCAAAACCTGATTATACAAACCTCTAAAGCCCTGCTCTACAGTAGCCAAACACATGCCACCCTGTACAATGTAAGCATACTCACACCAACCTTGATTAGCTAAGCGAAATAGCTACACACACACAATTTCTCGAGTGACCACTAGCTGTGCCACCTTGCAGCTAACTACCTCAAACCTGTTAGTGAAGAATACTTTTCACTGGTATTTTCTCTTGGACATAATGTTCTAAGAGTTTGATTTAATCTACCTTTATCCTGTGGGGATGAAAGCCACAGCTGGATTTTTAGAGAATTTTACAGCAACAGGAATTTAAATAATTTATTTGTATGGGTACTCCCTGCACGATCACTGATAGGTAGTTAATGCATTCCAGGGCAATTCCCCAGTGCAGTAAAATGCTCTAAAAAGAATCCTGGTAGGTTATAGGTTGATCAAACCTGCCAATGAGACAAACTTTTCAACTAGTGCCTTGCTACATCAAATCATATCGAATCATCCAAAGTGTCTCTCCAGATTTTTTGAGCTATAACTTGTTTCATTACTGTTCCAAGGTACTTCCTCTCAGCCTAGGCCATACACTATCAGATCTCTCAAAACTGTGTAAAAGATTAATGCTGAGGCCATTAATCAGTACTATATGATGTAACTTTGAATGTAAAACCATTCAACTTAATTTGTAAAAAAAATAAATAAAAAAAATTTACGACACTGATAAACCATAATGCTAATGCATGGGTTGTATAATGGTATGTCAATGGTATTCTTCTGTAAGTGAATAAGGGGGACTCTTGAAGTTCATCCATCTTATCAAAAGGATGGCACCTTCTAAGCACTGTGCCACTTAACACCATAATGGCAGCTTAACTGAGCACTGCACCAAGTGGAAGAGCGCCCCCTTCCTGCTGGGCCTCCAACATTCATTGAGCAATGCAATGCAAGTGTTGTTCCTGTTATGGGATTGTTTGATAAGAGGACTTTAGTTTTATTTACCTGTTATGAATTTTTCCTGTTTTCTCTTAAAATAGTGCTATTATATATTAAAGATTTTATAAATGGTGTTAACATCCATAGAGAAATGTTTCAGCTCGTGTTCTTCTCAGTAATACCATTGCTGGTAAAGTTGTGGATTGTTATGGTTCTTTCAGATAATAAACCCTTTTTAAAATGATATCTCGTTGCACAGAAACTTTTGTGTGAACCAACAGCCCCAATGTAATAAAGAAAAAAGAAATACAGTGTACTGTATGCCAATTAACGGGGCAAGCATATTTTACATATTTAACATACAAACCATTTGACAAGTGCCTTCATCAGTGAACTTAACCAATTTGTCAAAATAGCACAATCTGACAGTGAGGTTGGCATTTGTTGATGCACATATGTCACCTTTCCATCTTTCTTGATAAAAGTAATAACAATATATATATAAACCAGGACAATTAATGTATGCATGAAAGTTGCAAAATAAATGAAACATAATAAAAACTCAATACAAAAAGAGCACTTTTAGTAAACCTGTTGAATCAGTTTAAATAATTACGAATACATTCACTGAAACTGTTGCCTCTGCCTTGGTATTTTAGTGTTTAATGTAATTTTTTGTTGTTGATGATATAAGACAGCAACCTGCTCTAATCAATCGATTCAATGAGAACATAAAGATTGAAAGCCTACAGCCTGAATTTAGAAATGCTTGAGAAGATAAGGTAATGTTTTTCCCCCGGTTTAATTTTTAATTAAAATAAATAAATAAAAAGACAGTCGCACGATTACGCAGACACAGTAAAAACACTGGAAACTCCAATCAATATTTCTCAGAAGTGTTTCCCAATTTGCTTGGGGTTTTTCCCAGTGGTCTCTCATTCCATGTGCAGGCTACATTGGCTGTGCGTGTGTTTAATGTTAAAAAGAAAGCTTTCCAGAAACCAGACGTTTACATAATCGGGATACGCACTACTAAATTCATAAAAAGGCAACAGTCTGAGTGAGCACAGCTCCCATTCTCCCCCTTGAAATCGTCAGGACTCAAAACAAACCTGAAACTAAGCAACTAGGAAACACTGTGAAAAAACAACCTTCCATTCTTTTCAGTTTCAACTTTAATCTCTTGTGTTTTCAGCCTGAGGGCTACCAGACTCCCTGTAATGATCAAATCTGCTTCTCTGTTACAGAAAACTCAATTTATATAGAATGAAAGAAGGAAAGAGAGGGAGGTGGGTAGTGAAAAAGAAGCTTAAAAAAGAGCAGTATTTATTCATTCACTAGGTCCCAATCTGGTGTGTCCTAGGCTGTCTGTCACGGCACGCTGTATTCATGCCTCAAACAGAGCTCCATTCATGGAGCTCCAGTTAGGAGCTTCACCACACGGAATATTAACGTGTTTGGAGAGAGAGAGAGGAGTACCAGGAGTAAGTAAAAACACACAATGAAAAACAAATCCTGGGGAAGTGTAGAACATCAGTTTATACAACACTAGTTTTGCTCAATCAGAGCACAGATAACCAACTCATGTTAATATACCCTCACTGATAAGCGTGTTCATACTACAGCTCAGAATGCAACCTGCAGCACAATTGAATGAGATGCACTTTACAGTTCAGACAGCCTAGGTCTTTGGATTTTGGACCATATTTATACACTCTAGAGCAGGGCTTCACAAACCTGTTCCTGGGGACCCCCTCACTGCTAGTTTTCATTCCAACCAAGCTCTTAATTACTGAACTATGCCCTTAATTCAACCGATAGTTTGCTTAATTAGACCTTTTTTTTTACCTGTTTTCAGCTCTTAAACATTTATTGCACTTATAAAATGGCACCCTCAGCCTAAACACATCGCGCAAAGTGAATTGGTTGTCAAGCGCGTCATGTGAAGTTCTAAGCGTTGTTGGTATGAGAACATATTTGCACAGCTTGAAACACTTAACCAATGAGATAACTCCCACTATTTTTGCCATTTTATGAAATTGAATATCACTCCAAATATTGTCATAGTCAACCTGTTTAATATTCATAGACCATCTAAAAGTGTACTTCATTGTACAGGTGATTTATCTTGTGATCGGAACTAAATGTAAAATAAATATACTTGGTTTCTACAAACATGCACTATTGTAAAGTTGATAAAATAAAGTTGTTAAAATCTTGTGGTACTATATAATTTCTCATGACAATCCAAAAGCACACTGTTTTGGTCACCTCAATACAAAACCTACATAGTGAAAGCACTGATGCTAATCCAAGAACTTAATGGTGTGAGCTATGAGGACAGGTTAAAGGAATCAAAGTAAAAATCAAAGTTAAAATCAAAGTAATTAAATCCCTTCAGTCTAAAAAAAAAAAAAAATTGGAACAAGGGGATTTATTTGAGGTTAAAAAAATGTTATAGATAAAATTAACCCAAGTCACTTTTTCAAACTTAACTCAAAGTTCATGCACACATCTGTTTAAATGTCCCTTTCTTTACAGCTTCACATGAGAACGCGTGCATTAAAAGGGTTAGGGAAGAGAGGGCATAAATAGAAGCTAAAAGTAAGTTCAGTACAGAAGGCAATACTTAAAAGAGCCTACTAGGTGTAGGGGTAGAACGACTACTTATTTAACGACCAGAGTTGACTAGTCAAGATAAAAATAATTCTTATGTTTGTATACCATCAAAATATACACCTTGACAATATAAAACAATAATGCCGGTTCACTGGAGTTACTGCAGTGGATTAATTCCCTTGTGCATAAATGCAATGGGGATGGAAATAATTAGATGATGTAAAGAAATTAGAGAAGGGGGCCCCTCTTGTGAAGCAAATTTTGCCCTAATTTTCTTCTGAAAGGAAAGGAATCTTACATTAACATTATAATATATATATATATATATATATATATATATATATATATATATATATATATATATATATATACAGATAATTATATATATATATATATACATATAGATTATATATATAATATATATGATATATATATATATATATATATATATATATAATATATATGTATATATATATATATAAATTAAGTAACAACCAACAAACAACTTTACAGTATTCAAAATTAACAGATGTACAGACAAAGAGACACTACATATACCCACAATCCAACAGTCCCAATAATAAAGTTAATACCAAGTTTCATCACAATTTAGGCAGCTTTTCTGAAAAAAAAAAAAAAAAAAAAAAAAAAAAAACTGTCTTCTGCAGATAACACTTAAAATCTGCAGTTCATTGTTGTTTGTTTTTGATATTGGCAGTGTTGTGTTCGTGTACTGGTGGTAGAGTTTGTTTAAAAAAATTGGGGATAGCCGTTTTATCACCTTATTATCCATTGGTAATCTTATTACAATGTGTCTCACGCCACCACTATGAATAATAAGAATTTTATAGGTTATCGTTTGCCATGTATTACATATTAATTAAGATTGCCGTGATATTTCATACCCTTAGCAAGTTTCTCTTTAAAGGGTTAAAGGAACAGGATTTCAAAGTTTTTGCCACAGTGCAAAGTTAGCACAAATGTTTCAAGACAACAAATGACTCAGCTGAACAGGTCCTTGACATGCCTATGCAGTTCAAAACTTGTCTTGTATCATTAACAGTAATTCAGAATACCACAGTGACCTTTTCAATTCAATTCCTAGAAGAGTTTTCTTTTTTTTTTTTACAGAAAAAAGAGGAAGCTTTATTATTAAGCCTTTTGAGGATGTCAACTCTCATTTATTTCCGTTCAGACTTATTTTTATACTGCCGGCAAGCTAGCTGGAAAATAATAAAGTGTCGTCCTCCTCTCCTTAGATCAACCTGGGACAAAGTAACCCACTGAGAGTGTATTGAAAGCAGTGTGTCTCCTTCACAGGAAATGTTTCTTTAACTGATGTAGGGGGGGGGGGGGGGGGGGGCTATCTTTCAGCTTGTAATACATTCAAACTGTTAAAGATATGTAACATATACTAGTAGGATACTTGCATGTGACAGTACATGTGAAACATGCTGTTTCAGATGAACGGGAGGAAATACAGTTGTGTTTACAATTCATTAACATATAAATTATATTATATGGTACAAAACAGTATGTTCACAAATAGAGCCATATATATACAGTAGAGACTAGCCAATCTATTCCAGGGGTCTCCAATCCTGTTTCTGGAGGGCTGGTGTTCCTCCACTTTTTGTCCCAACTGTACCCTAATTACCTAATTGGACCAATTAAGTGTTTATTAGAAGCTTAATTGGTCCAATTAATTAATTTAGGGTACAGTTGGAACACAAACTAGGCAGGACACAAGCCTTCCAGGACCAGGATTGGAGACCCCTGACCTATTCTATTATTTTTACCTCAACTTTTCAATGCAAATTAGTAGTGGTTCTACTCCTAGTATGCTATTGGACCAATTGATTCTAAAAACAAAATAAAAATGATTAGAATGTACAAGGTATCTGATCCTGTAAGACACGATACCCTATATTAACCAGTGGACCTCTGGCAAGTGTCATTTACACATGCTGCTACCAACTGAACGGTACAGGTGAAAACTCATCAATGTATCTTTCATTATGGGTCTAAAACTGTAGCTTCAGCTCTTAGCGGGACAGAATGAATTCAGTTGCAGAGAAATAAAAAGACATTGCGTTTGGGAATTCAGTTTCACTTTTTATATGCTGTCACTTGACGTAACACAAGCTATCCAGTTTAACCACGTTCATTAAAAGAAAACAAGACGGCCTCCATGCCAGTTTGTGCTGGTGTGCATTCTTTTGTTGTTTCTGTTGTTTTAAACCTTTCTGTCTCCAGTTAACACGCTGCAGTGCAGGTCACTTTGACATGGACTGAGTAAGCATGGCTGCAACTGTTTTTGAAATGTTATTTTGGAAATTGTGAAACACCGTATTACAGTGCTTTGTTTTGCATTCATTTTCTTTGTGTAGTATATGTGCAGTCCCGTGCTGTGGTGTTTCACACACGCATTGTTCATTTATAACGCCCTGACGTTAATAAAGCAACCATAATGTACTGTAGTATAACGACTCCCTCTGAGATACGATATTTTCACATATCCAATGGACCTCTGGAACCTATTAAATAGGACAGGAGCTAATAAATAAATAGGTAAAATAGAGGCCATAGCTGTTGTGATCAAAACCATGGTGAAATATATGCTACTTCCCATTCTTCAGTGAACCAGTTCAAAGGATCCATAGGGACCAGGTTCTGATTTACCAGTACACAGGCCCAGGCCTGCCTTCATCTTCCCATGGGGCCAAAACAGGGGACTCTGGGAGTTTGATCTTTCAGCTCTTGATCCTCTATGAAACACTCTGGATTAAGAATGCTGACACTCTCTCGCTTCTTAATGTGTTTCCTCTTGTTTTCAACTAACCTGCCCTGCTCTGTTGGGGAGGATCACATTGTATATTTTTGTAAAGCTCTTGGAGATATTTTGCAGTACATAATGTGATTATAGTTGTTTCAACACTGGTGAGAATGTGAAATGAAAGGATCCCTGTAGAATAAAGAAGGTGGGCACATTGTAATGCCATACCCAGAGACATAAACAGCTGCCTATTGAGATGTCTTGATTGCACCCAATCTAATTGAAGGTTCTTTTTTCCAGTTCAGCACAAGAACCTATCTACTTATAGGTGTAGTATGACAGGCCATGCACATGGCTTGTGTTGAGTTGGCAGGGAAAGAGTTAATCTATCCCTGCCAACTCTGTGTGAAAATGTAGCTGGATGGAATCAGGGTATGTAACCCTTGTGTTATTTTTGTGATTTGTGTGGCAAATGTAGCTATGTAGTGAAGACAAATGCCCAGCCTACAAGTGCGGTTTTGTTTTGTTTAAACCTTTTGTTTTGACCCGTGTGCTTGTTTCTTTGTTTTATATTCAATAAAAGTGTGCACCAGCGCTTTAAACTACAGCTTCTGTCTCTGGGTCTGTTTCCTGACATTTCACCAGCCTTGTCTGTAACGCTATCCTTTCAAGTGTAATCAGCCATACAGTTTAAAAATAGTTTTCACATGGAAGAGCCTGGAGTTTAGATTAGAACAATAGCGTCACAGTACCACTTGTGTCATCAGGGTATATCAAACAAGGAAAGAAACATTAACTTAAACTCTTCCTTTTGACAGTAATGTTATAACACCTTGTCCCTTTGAGAAACTTCAAGCTGAGGTCAAATTAATCAGAGTAATTTGTTTTTAAGCTGATATGCGCACGTCACTCCCCTGGGCCGCTTACAAGTGTGTTCCAGTTTTGGTCTGTGGACAAATGGTTGAAACCGGCATATTAAACCCAGGCAGGCCTCCAGAGGTAAAAAAAAAAGGTAGTGAGCTATCCCATTGTGCCCTGTGGTTCACCTTGTAAAAGCATTGCTGCCTGTAGTCTAAGCTGAGTCATGCCTGAGTGGTTCCAATCTCGGCCTTTGTGTTCCCCTGGGTTAGGGAGGAAGCTTGTCTGGGGATAGTTAATCCCTACTGGTCAGGGGCCCAATGAGACTAGCCAGGCTGGACCTCACTTCCAGTGTTCAGTTGCTTTGGAACCTTAGTTGCTTAGGTTCAGTGAGACGACTGGCTACAACAAAAATGGAGGACACTTGATGAACTTCAATCCCCTTGATTGTCATTTTGGCGTACACTTTGCGCCAGACATTCTCCTTACACAGATCTCTCACCCGTAATGTCATTTGTCTGCCCTTGCTGCTTATTTTACAGGATTTACAGCATGGAAGAAGTTCATATTTTTTCTCTCATTTTAATTGTCCTTATATTTCCCTTTTTATCCTAAGTAAATGTCAATTGGTATGGAGTTGTAAGGCTGACCATCATTCTTGTAAGCAGTCCGTGAGGATGAGAGATTTCATGGAATAGTGGCGCAGTCTTAATTGCACGGTATTCTAGAGACAACAGTAAAGAGGTATATGCAGCTCCCCTGTATGCTACTCGGTGTGCATGATGCTTCCCTGTTTGGAACTCATTATGGATGCATAGGATTAGCTTCTGCAATTCACCAAACTTCCACAATTGTGTCACAAAGAGGCATTCAGTGCGTTGTATTCCAAAGTGCCGCCTAAATTCTGAAACGGAAATTTCAAAATTATTCCTCCAGTTGAATGCGGAGGCTTGATTGTATCCATTACAAGTGAGGCAGTGTTAATTCGTTTTTAACGGGCCCTGCTCTTAGCTGTATCAAGAACTAGCCATGTGGTTTATTGAGTGGAAAGCATTGCAGGATTGTGTGCACTTAGTGTTTATTGCTAGGGGCACTTTTGGAAATCTACAGGGTTTTTTTACAGCAAACTGCCCTTTTGGTTTATCCTTTCGATGATCTAAATGAACAAAACATGACTCAAAAGACATCACACAAGAGTGGGGGAATGACAGATAGATACACCTGCCATTACAGCATCAATAAGGACGGCACTAATATCTGTCAACAGCACTTGCTCTCATACCCTAAGGTCATTGTTTTGTTACGTTTTCATACGTCAGCATATTGACTTATATTGCAGTAATACATATTGTAGCTTTGTTTCTGTTTTCTTTTTTTTCCTGGCTATGTCACAGACTCAATGACTCCAATTCTGGTAAAAACATAACAAAGTGTAGTAAAATAAATAAATAAATAAATAAATAAATAAATAATGTGCTAATTTATCACTTTAAAAGTTTAGAACAGGAATTAGAGGCAGTTGTCATTGAGAAATGGTCACAAGGACCATTTAAACCTTTTGCAACGTCATTCTGGCTGCCTATGGGTGGCCCTATAGCCTATTGACAATTTTATGGCAGGTGCTTTCCAATCCCTGTGTTTTAAAATAAGTACAGCTTCCTTACAACCATAAATAACTCTATAGCCAGTAAACAGGGCTCCTTGGACAAGCTACAGAGAAACTTCAGTGGGTCTAGAGATGGTTTTATTTGACCAAGTTACAGAGAATGACAAGCCTACAGAAACCCTAACAAGCCTAGAGAAACCCTAACCCTTAACTACAGCCCTACAAATATGTTATAAACCTGTGCTGTGCTTTAAAAATAGTAAACCGTTAATGTTTAGTTCTCAACTGCCATTATTTTGCTGCAGCTGAAGTAGAGGCCTTACAGTTATAGTTGATATCTCTGAAACACAATTAGAACTAACTCAGAGAAAGAAAGATGCTAAGTATGCAAGAGAATGCTAATTTAAGCATTTGTTTGTCAATACCGATAAGTTAACAACAACTCCTGTTTCCCAGAGATCAATGCTAAATGAATCAACATTTCTCAATAGAGGCTTGGAGAGCAATTTAAAAAGGATCATTCCTACTACAACTGCAAATCAGTCTGAATGAGATATTTAAACTAGCATGAGGGCTTTCTTTTATTGGTGTATTTATATTTTTTCTCTGTGCATACATACATTGCTTGGACCAAAGGCTGTAAGCCGCTACTCCTCAATGACTATTGCATCTAATACCCTATTCACACATAAATAATTTCCAATCACAACGTTTTTTGAAAAGTTGCCCATTTATTTTATCCACAATTTTCTCTCCCAATTAAAATATCCAATAACGCACCTTTATCTCAGCAAATCCCCACTAGAGTTCTGGAGACCTGAAAATCAGTGGGCATCCTCCAATCCCACTACCAAACCAACTGCCTCTTTACACCAGGAACTCAAGAGTGGATGTGGGCGAGCTACTGGCCTCTGGAGGACAAAGACCAGCCCTGCAGGTGGACGCTTGTGCTCACCAGGTGTCTTGCCAGTAGAGTCCATTGTAGCAGGATGAGGAGAAACAATCCCTGCTGGTTTTGTCTAACAAACAGGAACACCACAGCGCTCAGGAATTCCCAATGGAGACCGTGATCTTTGCACAGCAAAAACACGGCACAATACCTTTAAGATATTGGAAAAATCTTCAAGTGTCTCAATGCCTGACACAACAATTGATTTATTTAAACCCTAATGTCCAGAACTATAACTAGCTGATGTTGTATAAGTATTGTAATCTTCTGGAAAGCATGGGCTTCAAAGTTGACGTTCTTGTTGTAGGCTCACAAATGATCTAGAGCAAGGCGTTCTTTAGTTGTGGGTCGTTTCAGGACTGCTGTTGTAAGCAGGTGTGTGGCTATTAACCAGATTTGGGTAGAAACCCTAAATGGAAACAGATGACTATTGATCACAATGGAGGCCCTGTGTTATACGGGAAAAGTCAATTCCTGATTTACAAGCATTTAGGCATGAGTCACTGCTTCAGAGAAGCTACACAAGAACAGAGCAGCATCTGTATTTTCAATCAGATTTAAACTGGAATTGCTGCTTTATGGAGGAAATAGTTACTAAAGTTAACGCGAAAAAAAGAAAATTGTTCAGGATGAGCCATTGTTTACCTTTTCCCTGTGCTTTTATATTTCTAGATTTATCGACAGTATAGAAATAAGTAACATACATTTCCTAGCATGGCTGTACAATTAGAGCTATCAGTTTGACATAGGCGTTGATGATCAATGACATAAAACATGATTTAAAATATGTTTCAAAGTGTAGCACATGGTACGGCCATCATGGATAATCAATCAGAACACACATTGCAATAGATCTCCATCTAGCGGCTGATGAGTTCACTATACTGACACACTTACCTCTTGACCACAGAGCTTGCTCCTCATTTGAATAGTGAGATGTTAGTCTTTGAACGGCATGAGTTTGTGGTTTGCGTCCAGCCCTTGCCTTTCCATTCAATTCAGTGGGTTGAGACGCCAATTCATTCCAACTTACAGCAAATTCATATGCAAACAATAAAATTCAAAATAATTAGCAATATTATGCAAATGTTTGCAAAAATGTTGCTAGTGGATTTTAATCCTACCCACCCCTACCTATTAGCAATAAAGTCTTTCAAGGTGAATAGTATTCTGGGATACAATGAAAAATTACTAATTCATTCTAAATTCTCATTCTGTGGGGAGAGCCAGGTGAACAGACAGTGGTTTTATTTATGTATTTATTTTTGCTCATCCCGGTCAATTTGGAACCGCCCAATCAGGAACGGGGAGTGTGTCTGTTTCACATGGAAAGGGCAATGCAGAGGAGCTGAGTGCTGTGATTCCGCTCTTGAAGGGAATCAGCTTGCTTACTGTTGTCTGCTGTAAAGAGGGTCTACCCCAATAATCAGTTAAATAAAAATTAAATGAAGCTTTTCAAGTATTGTTGTACGGAAACCTTTATATACTTCAAAATTCAGGTATATTATATATATATATATACACACACACACACACACACACACACGCACACACACATATATATATATATATATATATATATATATATATATATATATATATATATATATATATATATATATATATATATATATATATATATACAGTGCCTTGCAAAAGTATTCAGACCCCTGACCAATTCTCTCATATTACTGAATTACAAATGGTACACTGAAATTTCATTCTGTTTGATATTTTATTTTTAAACACTGAAACTCAGAATCAATTATTGTAAGGTGACATTGGTTTTATGTTGGGAAATATTTTAAAGAAAAAATAAAAAACTGAAATATCTTGCTTGTATAAGTATTCAACCCCTGTGCTGTGGAAGCTCCCAGTTTGCACCGATGAAAGAAATTGCCCTAAAGAGGACACAATTACCTTACCATTGGCCTCCACCTGTGAACCATTAAAAAGTTGCTGTCACATTTTCTGTATAAAAATCCCACTGTTGAAAGATCATTGGTAAGGCTGTGAATCTGAAGACCAAAGAGCATTCTACAGAAAGGAAAATGAAGACCAAAGAGCATTCTACAGAAGTTAGAGATAAAGTAATACAAATGCATAGATTAGGGAAAGGGTACGAAATAATATCCAAGTGTTTGGATATCCCAGTGAGCACAGTTGGATCAATAATCAGGAACTGGAAGCTGCATCACACCACCCAGGCACTGCCAAGAGAAGGCCGTCCCTCAAAACTCAGCGCTCAAACAAGAAGAAGACTTGTGAGAGAAGCCACAGAGAGGCCAACAATCACTTTGAAGGAGCTACAGAGTTCAATGGCTGGGAGTGGAGTAATGGTGCACCAGTTAACCATATCAAGAGCTCTACATAACACTGGCCTGTATGGGAGGGTGGTACTCAAAAAGTACCATCTGAAAGCACGTCTGGAGTTTGCCCGAAAGCATGAGAGTGATCCAGCTGCGATGTGGGAAAAGGTTTTGTGGTCAGTTGAGACCAAGATAGAGCTTTTTGTCCAAAACTCAAAGCGCTATGTGTGGCGCAACACTGCCCATGCCTCAAGACACACCATCCCTACAATGAAGTATGGTGGTGGCAGCATCATGCTGTGGGGATGCTTCTCATCAGCAGGGACTGGGCATCTTGTTACAACTGAAGGAAGAATGGATGGAGCAAAATACAGGAAAATACTGCAAGAGTATCTGCTTCAGTGAGCTAAAAAACTGAAGCTTGGGAGAAAATTTACCTTTCAGCAGGACAATGATCCCAAGCACAAGGCCAAAGCAACATTGGAGTGGCTCAAGAACAAAAAGGTGAATGTCCTACAGTGGCCCAGTCAAAGTCCTGATCTCAATCCCATTGAGAATCTGTGGCACTATTTGAAAATTGCGGTCCACAAGCGTCGTCCAACCAACCTGAACAACCTGGAGTAAATCTGCCAAGAAGAATGGGCCAAAATCACTCCGACACTGTGTGCAAAGCTGGTACATACTTACCCCAAAAGACTTAAAGCTGTTATTGCAGCGAAAGGTGGCTATATCACATATTAATGTGTGGGGGTTGAATACTTATGCAAGCAAGATATTTCAGTTTTTTATTTTTCTTAAAAATATTTCCCAACATAAAACCAATGTCACCTTACAATAATTGATTTTGAGTTTAAATGTTTAAAAAAAAAATATCAAACAGAACAAAAGAAAAATTAATCTATTCTATTATCTATATATATATATATATATATATATATATATATATATATATATATATATATATATATATATATATATATATATGTTATGAGCATCAACAATTTACTCAAAGCCTCCACTAGTGTTTTCTACTATTATAACAACCTTGACTTGCATAAAGAAGGAAAAACATTGAGTGAAATAGCTTGTGTCACTTGATTTTCAAGGTGTGGTATCTGAAGCATAGTCAACAAGTACAGAGAAACATCATCTGTAATTGACAAACCAAGGACTGGAAGACCCAAAAAATTGTCTAACAAGGATGAGCAATACTTGAAGATAATATCCTTAAGGAATAGAAAGAAGACAAGCGTTGAATTGACAACAGAACTGGCAGACGGGATAGGTGTCGTGTATATATATATATATATATATATATATATATATATATATATATATATATATATCCTCAAAATAGAAAACTGCTGTTTGTACCCAAAATGAAGGATTTCCATATTTTTTCTGTGAATAAATATTGATAAGAATATATCAAATTACAGAACTAAATCTTCTAAATCTAAATTCTGATTTTTTTTAAGAACATTTTATTTGGTACTTGATGGGTTAAAGATCTCCAATCCAATCTGTTTGTGTGCTTGGACTGTACAGGAAGGTGTAGCACTTTCTACATGATGTGCATATGAAATAACGAGTCTGTGAACCTAAGGCCCAAGGTCATTCACAGCTCATGGCAACTCAAGCTAATGATTACATACCAGGACAGCCTGGGACTCGTTCACTATTCACTGCTGAGAGAAATCCAGTGGACAGGAAAGAACCATAATGACCTTCACACGACCTGCTCTGGTATAATGGCTGAGTGTAACAATGGGGATTGCTGGTAGCCTTATAAATTCTAATGCATGCATTACAACACACTGTCTGCTTGTTAAATATTAAAGCTCCCACATTTTCTGAATATTTTATCGGCCCCTTCGCTTTCTGTGATGTTTGCAGTCACTTGACGTGGTTCTTGTTGATAAAATAGCCTGTGTTGATTGGCTTTCTCTTTTGTTCAGAAGCAGATCTTCAGTTCTAATTTCCTTCAATAGTCATGTAGGAGACATCAGCCAACGTGTCTATATTAGAAAGTGCCAGCGCCAATGTCAATAAAAGCACAACTTTTTTGTTTAGCATTTTGTCAAAAGCATGATGACTCCCATGTAAAACAGTGGGTCTTTATAATATTAAAATATGTTTCTTCACTTCTGCGCCTAAGTTTATTATATTGCAAACAGGTCATTCTCTACCAAACTGTTAAGAGGCATTCACAAGTTACTTTCCAAAGTTGTGTGAGATTATGGCGCCATCTGCTGGATACTTAAATAAATAGCAAATTAAAACCTTTAGTCAGATTTGGGGTGGCTTTATTCTTTGCTGTTACTAAATACTTTTTAAATTCAGAGCAAGGCATGCAGTTTCCACAAGATTCAACCCCAACATAGGACCACCCTAGAGAACAAAAAACGACCCCCAAGGTATGGACCAGTGGTTAAAGAAACGAGCTTGTAACCAGGAAGTACGCTGTTTAAATCCTAGCTCAGACAGTGACTCAGTGTGCTCTGTCTTTGGGGTGAGTCTTTGTTGTACTTGACTGTGCAGCTAATGCATCGTTCACACATCTTAGTCTCCTATCTTTTAAAGCGCTTTGTGATGGTGGTCTACTATGAAAGGTGCTATACATAAAAAAAAAGATTTTTAAATTTAATTTAAAAGTTAATCATAAGGTGTATTTATTGTAGGTAATAAGAATTATTTATTTATTTGTATCGTCCCTGACTAAAACATGTTAAATATACAAAAAGCTTAGAAAAATTAGATTTATCTAGTCAGCTAATCATATATATATATATATATATATATATATATATATATATATATATATATATATATATATATATATATATATAGATTATATATATATGGCTGTGTTTATCTCAAGACAAAGTTTTAAAAATGGCTGTGTTAATCAAGACACAATTGGGACCAACTTAAAGGCTAACCTGGCTGGTGGCCCTACCAATATAAAACTTCTGAGCACGCTACTACAATTTTCTACTTTTAAAAAAATTTGAAAACTGGGACTACTGCTGACCGGGACAAAAAATAAAGGCGGGGAACTGGTAACCCTCCCTGGATGCCAATAGTGATCCTCCCTTGACACTGCTGTAAAAGCAGTCAGAAATGTACTTCACTTCTTTGTTATGCTACAAAATGTCCTTACTGCTCTGGTAGAATGTTGATAAGGATCTACCTGTGCTTTCCAGATCCACGTAATGGAGAGGAGGAACGTCTCCCGCCTTCAACCCCACCTAAATCTTGTTTTTTTTTTTTCAGGAGGCTCTAGTTGTAGAACCTTGTTGGATTATTCTAGGACAGATGGCGACTGCAGCGAAGAAATGCTTCTACAGGCAGGAGATCCAAAAAACTACTTGGGAAGTCCCAGTTAGGTACACTGGCTTGACACCTGTTGGATCGGGGGCTTACGGAACTGTCTGGTAAGTCAGTTTCTTTATCTTATTTTGTCTCATCTCCGCAAGCGTTCAAGTCTGTGCTGACACGTTGTGCAAACCAGGCACTAATTCTGAGCTTTAGGAAGTTAACAGTAGGCCTAGTAAATCGCAAACAAAAAATAATTCAACACTATTACTAAATCAGGCAGTGTTATGAGAACTTTAGAATAAGATTAATGAAGGTTGCATATTGTAATTTATATTCATTGTTGGAGAAAAACTAAAATGTGTTTAAATCTGTTGCATAACATTTATGTTTAATTCTTCAATATTTGGTTTACAGTGCATAAGTGATGATATATGCCAAGTTTCAGATCAATCGCTTCACCGGTTCCAAAGATGATTTCGAAAGGTTTTATCGAAAAATATGTCACGGCGCCAATTGCAAGGACGCAGCAGTAACATTTTTTCAGCATCTGACAGACAATGTATCTCGCTTGTTACCTGCCAAGTCGGAACCTGATCAGGCACACAGCTTCAAAGCAGCAGAAGTTTAAAGTTTTGGGAAGAAATAAAAAAAAATACTTAACAATAACAGGCTTCCGAGCCATTGGCTTGGAAGTCTAATAATACGAATTATCATATTTTACCATTTTGTTCTTTATACTTGAGTTTGAATTTAGCAATACCTTAAATATCTTTAAAATTCTTGGTATAAGCTACGTGTATAAAAAACACATTTGCAAAACAGTTTGATTGTATCATTAACTCCCAGTTTAGGTCATTGTTTGAGGTTGAAAATGTGTGTTCCTTCCTCTCCTGGTTAGTTACTAGAAATGTATCTTTTGAAGTTTATTGTGTAAGCAGAGATAAGATTAAGAAACAAAAGTGATATAGGGATGGAAATACGAGTTGTGCCGGCATTCCAAAATGGTGATCTAGGTAGATAGATACATGCTGTAACCTGGTCTCTAGTCTACTGCCATTCAGGATAATATCAGTCATATCAAAAACTGAGCCATGCTTTCTCTATTTGGATAAGTTCACACAAGATTCAACATGAATTGATTAGAGTTGCAATAATTAACTGCCCTTTATATAGTCTTGCTCAAAACCTACAAACATGCTTGTAATATTAAACTAAACTATATACAGTTTATATAGCATTTAGAGAGAGAATAAAATTAAACACTTGCCATAACATTGTCAGTTGGGTATAGGCCACCATCGAGATTGCCCTTGCACTACAGATATGAACCTCTATTGTTCTGGAAGGATGATCTATTATTATGAAAATGACCCACAGAATCACCTGACTGTTCCTTGTGAAACATACTTTATTTCCATCTTTAAAATACCCTGCCTAGTCCGGCTGAGAGGTAAAGTCTTGTTTCTAGTTTTACTTTGTACTGGATTCTAGTCGTTGTGTAAGACAAGAGCTCAGCTGAGATGACCAAGTTGATACTCTGAGTCAACTTTAGTCACCCAGGAATGCTGTGATCAGCTGATTTGAATATTCAGGGTCCAGGCCATCTACAGCTTTAAAAAACTGAGAAGCAGGATAGTGAAAATTAACTTGCGCTTAGGATCCAATGACAGGTGTTGCGTTTTCTAGTCCTGGTCAGTAGCCTGGTGACAAAAGCAGAGTCTTAGCAACCTTCTCTGTTGTCTTCCAGTGGAGCCATAGACCAGAGGACCAAGGAGAAGGTGGCTATCAAGAAGCTGTACCGTCCCTTCCAGTCTCTGATTCACGCCAAGAGAGCCTACCGGGAGCTTCGTCTGCTCAGGCATATCCAGCATGAGAATGTGAGACGTGTATTAAAAACAAGCGCAGGTTCAGTCTTATACAGCGTGTCTGCATCTTCATTATGTGCTTCAGAAAAACATCTGTTCAGAAGCTGCCTAGGGGGGTTTAAAATGGCATTCTTCCTATAGTAGTTGGTAAGCCTGCTATTCTGGTTGAAGCAGAAACAGCACTAGAGATTGATCACATATAGAATATTGTATAGGGTGCTGTACCACAGAAGCTGATATTCACCATGGTTCTACTATGCATTTGCCATAGTTTTTTTTCTACGGCTCGCTAAGTTTTTTAAACACAGAATCAGGATCTGTTCCTTCAGCAGGTGACGTTTTGGAGAAGAAACTAAATTGCACACCTTTTGGGGGGTAAAGACTGGGTTAAATCTGAGCCAGTTTGCTGTGCTCCCTCAAGATGAAGATTGGGCACAGTTCAATGGCTTTGTTCATGCGTTCACTCTGTCTTCTTTTCCTGTCCCTGCAGGTAATCTGTCTGTTGAATGTTTTCACTCCTGATTCATCCCCAGATACATTTCAGACGTTGTAAGTAGAACTGCAGGTTTGGGAAAAACCTACTGTGTCACAAATGCCTGTTCTGACAAGAGAGTACCAGGACTGGGGAGGGGAAGGCGGGGACGGGGGTCTGTCACAAATGGGTTGGTACAGTTATTTCTACCTTGTGAGCACTCATTTTAAGATGTTGCCTCAGTGCTGTCTCGGGGCTCTGTTTGTCTCACAGAAGGTGTATGGAATTCAAGCTTTCTGTGGCATGTAGGCAGCGGGAGTACAGTTGTTCCAACCACTTCCCAACACTAATTAAGATTATATGCAAGAAGTCCCTTTAAAGATAAAATGGCAATATTTACTGCCACAAATACTACCAGACTGTCTTTATTAGTTTACTACAGTAGTCTACAGTACATAGTGGAAGAGGAGAGAACCAGGTGCTTTGCTTTATTTTGCACGATACACAAAGCCTTTTCAATTCTTTGTCAACACACAACCTAAGAATGCTGCTTGTGTTTGATTAAATATCAGCTCAAGTAGAAATAATTCACTCCTTACTGTTGTGAATCCCTTGCAGATTTTAAAGCAGTGACTAGCACTCAGCAAAACTAAATCACATTTCTGTGCCAGGTCTTAATGAATGTTCAAATACAAGGTTCAAGTAGCCTGTTTATTATGAATCACTAATCTCTGTTCTAGTTACATGGTGATGCCATTTGTAGATCAAGATCTAAGCCATATCATGAAGAAAGGAAAACTGACTGACAAAATGATTTCCTACATCCTCTACCAGATACTCCAAGGTCTCAAGGTGAGGCAGGGTGAGGCGCAATATAAGAACATTTCAATGCTGCAAATCTCTTTCATAATTTACTATGTATGCAAACTATTTAATCAGAATATGCCATTTCACTTACATTATACTGTAATCCTAAATTTATTTTATTTTATATTTTTTTGTTTCTTTCTATTTTTATTCCATTTAATTTAAGCACTTGGAAGTCCTGCCTCAATAGTTTTTGGAACGTTGCCAAGTCTTGATGAATAAAGGCAATTTTATCATTCTTTTAATAAAATACATTCATAATTTACAGTTACTTCTCTGCATGGTCCTTCATTTTTATGTCATTATTAAATTAAACTGCTCTGTGTGGTTATCTGATGGTTCTGTAGAAACAGACAGGGTACTGGCTTTGAGTTTGCAAGAACATCAGAAACATCAGAAAGTTTGCAAACAAGAAGAGGCCATTCGGCCTATCAGTGACCTATCAGCTGATTGATCTCAAACCTTTGTCAAGAAGGGCCTTATAGGATCCCAGTGGCTGGGCATCAGCAGCATGGCTTGGTAACCCTTCCATACCCCCCAGTCTGGTAACCTGGCAGGTTAATGGTGTGCAGATGCACTAAGACATGTCTGAGTGCCCTATTAAGGCCACAGGGATGACTGAAGAAGGAAACTATATACAAAGTGAATCTAAACAAGACCATAAATACAACCATTAAGATAACAGTGATATTCCATACCAATACTAAGCGCTTGATGAAATAACAAACGGAATTTACAAAGCAGAAACAGCATACCAGCATTACTGCCCAAAGGCGTCAGGCGATTTGTTTTAACAATACCTCCATTATGTAGCAGACTTTCTTTTAGCACTTAAAGTTTACCTTCTCGAAACAACTCCTCAGATGACAAGCTTTTCATGGGAAAGAAATACAAGCGCATGTATTCAGATACTAATTGCTCACTCTCTGGTTTTATGCTGGAGGCTCATTCCATGATGCCCCATTTTGATGAACTTGGTGAAGTGACATGTTTTTTACATTTTCTCTTTCAGTATATACATTCTGCTGGGATAGTGCACAGGGTATGTACATTTTTATAATTTTCTTAAGAATAAAACACATTTTTATTTTAATTTACTTGATGCCAAGACCCCCCCATATTAAATCTATCGATCTATATATATATATATATATATATATATATATATATATATATATATATATATATATATATATATATATATATATAAAAGTACATAAATAGGTCTTAAATGTGCAAATGTACTTTCATTTTAAAACATGATATCTGGTACTACTTGCTTTCAGCCATGCAAAGGAGAAATGCCAAAGAAGCAGAGTAGTGAAGACAAGGCAAGCAAACTGAGAACCTTAACCCTAGTGTAGTACCAGGTGTGTTTTAAAATGAAAATACACGTCTGCTGTAACATGTGTTTCTTTCAAAACTGCACGTTTGAGACCCATTTAGCCAGTGGAAGTGCACACTGAGTAGGATTTATGGAATTATTTTGTTTTCTACAATTACTGTAAGGTTCTCATGTCTTCCTATAGGACCTGAAACCCAGTAACTTGGCTATGAACCAGAACTGTGAACTCAAGGTAAAGGAATTCGTAGCATCTTAACTCAGTAGGGATTCAAGGAAACACATGTACATGGATTGGGGAGTGGTTACCATGTAGAAAACAGAAAGTACTGATTAGAGGAGAAACCTCAGAATGGAGTGTGGTAACCAGTGGAGTACCACACGGATCAGTATTAGGTCCTCTGCTATTCCTAATCTACATTAATGATTTAGATTCTGGTATAGTAAGCAAACTTGTTAAATTTGCAGAATACACAAAAATAGGAGGAGTGGCAAACACTGTTGCAGCAGCAAAGGTCATTCAAAATGATCTAGACAAGATTCAGAACTGGGCAGACACATGGCAAATGACATTTAATAGAGAAAAGTGTAAGGTACTGCATGCAGGAAATAAAAATGTACATTATAAATATCAAATGGGAGATACTGAAATTGGAGAAGGACTCTATGAAAAAGACTTAGGAGTTTTTGTTGACTCAGAAATGTCTTCATCTAGACAATGTGGGGAACCTATAAAAAAGGCCAACAAGATGCTCGGATACATTGTGAAAAGTGTTGAATTTAAATCAAAGGAAGTAATGTTAAAACTGTACAATGCGTTAGTAAGACCTCATCTTGAATATTGTGAATATTGCTGCTCTAGAAAGAGTGCAAAGAAGAGCGACCAGAATTATTGCAGGTTTAAAAGGCATGTCATATGCAGACAGGCTAAAAGAATTGAATTTGTTCAGTCTTGAACAAAGAAGACTACGTGGCGACCTAATTCAAGCATTCAAAATTCTAAAAGGTATTGACAGTGTCGACCCAAGGGACTTTTTCGACCTGAAAAAAGAAACAAGGACCAGGGGTCACAAATGGAGATTAGACAAAGGGGCATTCAGAACAGAAAATAGGAGGCACTTTTTTACACAGAGAATCATGAAGGTCTGGAATCAACTCCCCAGTAATGTTGTTGAAGCTGACACCCTGGGATCCTTCAAGAAGCTGCTTGATGAGATTCTGGGATCAATAAGCTACTAACAACCAAAGGAGCAAGATGGGCCGAATGGCCTCCTCTCGTTTGTAAACTTTCTTATGTTCTTATGTTCTTAAGTGGGGTTACTCAACATCAAGTGTCAATGACTAATGAATTGGCTTGGTTGGAAATCCCTCAAAATGTGCTATACATTTGAGAATATGTTTGTATTACAAGATTGCATGTATGTTAATTAAAATTGTATAAAGATATTTCAAGTGCTTGTTTTAAAAGGATAACATATTTAGATGAAAGGTCAATGCAATTGGCATTTTTTTTACCACCTTTTGACACTTTCTCACCATGTGGGACATGAGTAGCACAGTTCTTCTGAATTCACACAACACCTGCTGACTTGTGGATTATAGTGCCACCCACCACACGTGGCGGAAACACTTTCCCAGATTTTGGTCTGCTTGAACTGGACTGACCCTAGTTTCTTGTCATAATGTAGTTTGAATGAGTTCCTTGTTATTACCTTTTTATTGTGCATAACAGAAGACATAAGATACACCTGTGTCATTCTGTGGAACTGTTCAGCCTTTTACAGGTCAGATAAATTGAGTTTGAGTTCAGAGGAACATAAGAACAGTCAGGAAATTAAAAGCTATTAAAACCAGATTTGAAATTCCGAGTGTGAGTATGAATGTGTTATAAAAATATACAGACATACCTGTGACAGCCCGGAGGTCGCAGCACAATAAAACCTGGGTTGTTACAGGAGATGGTAAGTACGCATAAATAAAAGACCCACAGTTAGGTTAGCCAAACTATACAAACCTTAAGCTGCTTTGCCTGCAAGCTCAACAGCTTCTAAAGCAACCAAAACCACTAACTTCTTTCACTGCCTTAGCCCCTATTATCTTCCTGAGTGTGCAGGTGAGTTAGCCAATTAACCAAATAGCCTGAACATATTCCTGAAACGGTAAGAAGCTTTTCAGTGCTGTTTGCAATCACTGTGACTGGTTCTTATAACAATTACTCAAATATTGTGGGCTTTTTATATGCCTGTTTAATGGGCTTTGACTTTGAGCTGAGAAGATGTCAGGCCTGTATATTGAGTGGGCTTCCAGGTTTTACTCTTGTTCTGTTTCCCACAGATTCTGGATTTCGGCTTGGCTCGGCATGCAGAGAGTGAGATGACGGGGTATGTGGTGACGCGCTGGTACAGAGCCCCCGAGATCATCCTCAACTGGATGCACTACACCCAGACCGGTGAGCACCAGGAACGATACCATCGGGATACCCTTGGAATCCATAACAGACCCTTGGCTGTACCTTCATAGCAGACCACGTCATTACCAGCAATGGCAGTGTGCTTAATTGAGAACCGATGTGGTATCGCACTGGTACTGCAATGGATTACTAGTGGGAATTGGTCTGTACTATTATGACATCATTGATATGTCAAAAATATGAATGTTACTATTACCCATGGCTGGTTCCTTTGAGGACTTGTCTGTTACCACTGAATACAATTTGCTGTAATGGATGGTGTGTAAAAGACTTGAAAAGGTCTCTAATAATAATAATAATAATAATAATAATAATAATTAACAAAATGCATGTGAGTGACATTCATACACCACCCAACTGAAAATGCACAATTGGATAAGCGGTTCTTTAAATATAATTAAAAATGGAAGCATGACAGACAAACTGTCTCTCCTCCCCCAGATTCTGATACATTCAATAACTAAAGAAGGTTCTTACCAGGTTCTATAACTATATGCAAAACTGTAAAGTTCATCCACGATGGGGAATAATAATTATGCTAATACTACTACTACTACTACTAATAATAATAATAATAATAATAATAATAATAATAATAATAATAATAATAATAACCTCTCAGTATTGTCTTTGTGTCCCCTCTGCAGTGGATATCTGGTCAGTTGGGTGTATTCTAGCAGAGCTGATAACGGGCCACGTCCTGTTTCCTGGAAAGGACTGTATCCTTTATCACTTTAAATGTACAAAAGGTGAGCAGAGAGCACATTAGGGCCACCTGGTAAAGACACGGCCACGTGGTGTACAGGGTGAGTCATACAGTCAGGGGATCGCAGGTTCACATCCTGGCTGTGCCAAGTTGCTGGTCTTCACTGGGGATTCCATAGGGAGCATCGCATTGGTTCTTGAGCTCCAGTGGGTTAGGGAAGCAAAACCTGCAGGCCTGTTTCCCCCCACTACAGAGGACCATACTGGCGCGATGCCTGGCGAGCTCAGGC
This sequence comes from Polyodon spathula, assembly GCF_017654505.1. NCBI lineage: Eukaryota > Metazoa > Chordata > Actinopteri > Acipenseriformes > Polyodontidae > Polyodon > Polyodon spathula. Next base: position 12,331,589 of record NC_054556.1, read on the forward strand.
GGACAATTACAGGGCTGGCCTTTGTCCTCCAGAGGTCAGTAGCTTGCCTACATTCACCCTTGAGTTCCTAGGTGTAAAGAAGCAGTTGCCGTGGTTGTCGGTTGTCAGTTCTCCTGAGTTGTTGGGGAAAATTACTGCATGGAAGGTATGTAAACAAAATAGCAGCTGATCAAAATACTGATAGATTTTAACTCGACCCCAGGATTGATCTACGTCCTTTAACACCCATAATTCCAATACAATAAGGTACAAAGATATCTGCAAAGGTGCAGTACCCACAAATAAAGACAGTGTGTTCAGTATTCTATGCTTTGTCATGTAACTGCTAAAACTAAACAAAAATACCGTTGCCATAATTAAGCAACAATCCCAATCTCTTTTTCTCACCTTTTCCTTTATAGGGGCTTAATTTCTTAAACCATTGTATTTTTTGTATGATGAAAGTGTTTGAAGGCGTAAGCCAAAACGTTTGACGACTTGACTGTAAAAGTTTATGGAATTATGATGTTAGCTGCAGTTACTTTATAGAACTTACTCCTTGACTGACAATCTAGATTTTGACCAGCTGAAGCTGATCATGAAGCTGACAGGGACCCCACACCTATCCCTGGTGCAGAAGATGCAGAGCAAAGATGTAAGATTTATTTTTAATGCATGAAATATACAGACCTTATTAAGTCCGGTTTGTGTTTGTGCCCAACGTTTTAACACTATGGAGCAAGGCTTCCTCATCTTAAAACAGTTGTTCTACATGCAGCAGAAGAACATACATTACATTACAAGCTCTGACTCAAACGCATAGAGATACTTAACTCAGAGCTGACATTGTCAGCACAGGCTTCTATTAGTATCAACACTCCTGCATTTTAAACCGTATATTGTCAAATGTTCATATCAGGCAACTTTTTTTTGTTTGTTTATTTGTAATTATTTTATTTTTATAATATAACACGCCCATTTTCTGGGGGAATAGTATCGTAAAATATATATTGGAATGTAGAGATCTGGAATAACACTAATGTTTTGATTCTCAACAGGCAATAAAATACATCCAGGCCCTGCCCCCCCAGGTGAAGAGGAATTTCAGAGAGGTCTTTCCCAACATGGACAAGAAAGGTAAAATTGGATTAGATTTGTATTTTTCATGGGCATCATATGGTTATACCATTGGTGACATGCTGGCATGGTGTACACTGCAGCCAGTTCACATCGGTGGTTCCCTGACATAATACTAATGCCTTTATGTGAAGGGGTTTATGTTAATATCTACATGAACTGTGTGTTTATGTGTTCTTGTTTTGATCCTTGTTTCTATCAAAGCTTGTGAGGCTTATAGCTTCTGAACTCCATGTTGGATTGATCAATCTGGCTTACATTGGCAGGACTGAAATGGCCAGTTACACATTCAATTCCCCAAAAACAAGCTCACTGACTGCTAATAGATATTTACTGTTAAGCAAACTAGTTCATTTTTGCAGGGAAGGATTTGCTGCCATTTCAAACATGTTAAGGACAAATGTTATAGTTGGTTCTAAGGTATTCCATAACTCGTAGTAGTGAAGCAGGTTTGAAAAGCGCAGTAACATGTCGGTGCCAGCGCGGTAGAAGAATCAAATGGAATGGAGCATTCCTTTCATTCACAAGTTCTTTACAAACACTTTAACTGAATCACTTAGCAATGCCCACCTTGTGCGGGATAGGTATCGCACAAAGTGAAAGAAACAAATTTCATAAATCTTACCTGATACGCACTTTGATTCACTATGTTAGTTCTGAATGTGCGCTTTTGAAAGAAACAGATGTTCCAACAAACACAACTTTCATTTTAAAACACGACAGTCTGGTGCTACACAAGATTTTAAACAGTTCCCAGTTTTCTTGCCTTGCCTTCCAGGAAGTGTGTTACTGCTTTACTTCCTAGGTCATATCACCCCTTCATTTTTAAACTGTCTATCTGAGATCTGTACAGTGAATGGATGTGCATGGCAGTGAAAATGCATGGAACGCTAAATCAGTTTAGGAGCAGACGTGCAAATTTATTGTTTTACCAACTTATAATAATAGCATGAGCTCTTCCACTATTAAAGGTGACACAGCATTCCCTGAAACAGATACAAATGCAGACTCAAAAAAGCTCTTCTTTTGTTTAAGCATTCTGCGTTTGGTAGTAATTGTCTCAAAGCTGAAACAGCTTACTGCTCTGTAGCTACAGCCTACTGCCCACTATGAGTGTCTAAGTCCCACATATATACTTAATCCATCCCAATTGTCAGTTAACCTGACAACTACCTGGTCCCAATAAAACATGCAGGGGCATATTCACAAAGCATTTATCACCGATTTATTAAAAGCAAAATATCAAACTGCAAAATGTTACAAAACTTCTAATTGAACTTGCTGAGTTATATAGTTGAAACTTTGTCAACCTTTCTTATAGTTGCATTTTTTTTTTTTTTTAAGAAAAAATACATGTGTCAACTTACTTTGTTGTTAAATACTTTATCATATATTAAATAACACCATTATTTGTTTTTTGCTGGCTAGAAAGGTTCAAAACTGTCTGTGTTTTTTAAACAGGCCAATCTAGGTGCCTGCAGTAGTTTTTAGTCTGGAATGTGGGTCATTTCTCTAGAAACTGATTACCAGACTGCATATGCCCTCACTAGCCCAGTTGCTTGACGTTGTGTATTTGATAGTGGTGGATCTGCTGGAGAAGATGCTGGTGCTGGACCCGGACCGGAGGCTGACAGCGAGGGAGGGGCTGTCTCACAGATACCTGGAGGAGTATCACGATCCCGAGAGCGAGCCCGACTCCAAGCCCTACGACGACTCCTTTGAGAACCTGGAGCTGCCGGTCGAGGAGTGGAGGAGTGAGTCTGTTTGTCTGCTGTCAGGGCTGGCAGTGTGGGGCACCTCAACCCTTTTATGTAACACAACCCTGTTGGTGTTAACTTAGGGAAATTAATCACTTAGGTATGCCTCACTGATACCACTGTCCAAGTCTTTTCAAGGAACAAAGAGCACACTAAATAAAACAGGTGCAGTAACTTCTGTGGGGGATGAAATTAAACCACAGCTTTTATTGTCTATTGTAGTGGCAAATTATTATTTTTTTCTACTGCTGGTTTATATGTCTACCATTAATTAGGCTTCAGGAGATTGGAACTACAACATAGCTCCTCTAGTCCTGAAGCCCAAGTGTTAATATATTTTTGGGTCCAATATATTAGGACTTTTCAGCGTTTATTTGTAGAAATATTCAAGCTTTTTGCAAATATATATTATATATTACAAAATAATTAGGCTCAAAGCAAGCTCAAACCCAGGTTAAGACAAATTTAGATGAAATAACTTAATACATTTACCTCAAATACCAGTACGTGTGGGGGAAGATAAATCCACTTTTTGCATGTTGTTGTGTATTAAACGGTGTCTGATGTGTTGTTTTCTACAGGTCTCATCCACATGGAGATCATGACCTTTGACCCTGACAAGCCAAGACAAACAGCAACATAGCCTGAGGTATTCAGAGCAGCTTTTACCTGTTAATGGAATAGCTGGGGAAGAACAATACAAACTTGAGAAGAATAAAAAGTTAACATCCTGAGAAAAGTTCTAAGCCCTCACTTGCAATGTTCCGAGACTGATCAGAGTGGGTCACTTGGACAGAAAAATAAATTGAGGAAGTTTTATTTTGATTTGAATTTCAGTTGCTTGCCTGTAAGGTAGTATTTTTTGCTACACAATTTTTAGCTGACATGTACTAGATAGTGAGATATTGATAAACAGAGCAGTACTCTTTAACTCAGAACCACATTTTGCTCTTCAAGTGGTTTTAAATGTCATTGTTTTGGAATATGTTCTTTGAAACTTGTTTTTAATCAGACATAAATTAACAATGTATTCTTTGTCTTAACTTTGGGTCACAAAAAGATTGTCATGTACTATAAGAGACAGATACATGCACCTTCACCTCTGAAAAATGAATTTGCTTGACAATTGTAGTCATTTCATTACCTTATAAACAACGACATCAGTACATTTATTATGGTACAGCAAAATAACAATGTTTTTTTTTTTTTCAGAAAGAACTAATATGGTCCTTTTTGCAATTTGAATAATTTATAATTCTGAATAGTCAAATTTTAATTTTATTTTAATAGAAACAAGACTGAAATAATACTGCTTCACACATTAGTGTATTTTTATACTTAATGTTTTACAACTGCAGACTCTTGTAAAAATGCATGTTGTTAATTTCTTAACACAATTGATTCAAGGTGTGCTGATGTGATACCAGCTTTGTAATTGTTGAAGTGTACCTACCAGGTCTACCAATGTATCCATCCTGTTTTTTTTTTTTTAATCCCCACAACTCACAGTATATCATATGAACAATACATGCATCGTTTTGAAATTAAAACTCAACCAATTGTCTTTACTGTATAACCTGCAACCAAATGATCTCCTAAAATGTTTTTTTACTTTGTTTCATTTTCCAAAGTTATAAATATCCATAGCATTATTCAATTTGTTGTTTGTTCATTTAACCAATTCTACTTTTTTTTATGATATCTAGTACACATATACACATTACCATAGATGAGTTTAAAGGTATTTATTCAAAATTGATTCCCCATTTATACATATTAAGTTTCTAACTTCTTCAGAGCTTTAAACACATTGTCTTAAAACTGTCAACCATGATGTATTAAAAATATTAAGTGTTCTATGAGGTATTGTAAACCTTGTCTCTCAAGTCACTGTTGTTAACGTCTTCAGTAGTAAATGTCTGGGGTGAGAAATCAAGATTCTGTTAGTGGAGTCCATGGACCTGATTGTAAAGGGTTAAACGACTGTATGGAACACATACGTAGTAGAAGGGCCTGTCCCTTTAATTGCGACGTTAACAGCAATGCAGTTGATTGAGCAACAAAGTCTGTCTGATACATTTTCACATCTATTGCATACAACACATATTACAAGTACATAGCCCAAATTATGTCAATATCTTGATTTTTTTTTTTTTTTTTTTTTTTGCATTTCTCATTATTTTATGTAGTTTGCAATCATTCCGAGTGCATCTGGTTTAGCTAGAGAATCTATACTGCCGACACTAAACAGCCTTCCCAATTAAAATCACATGATAATATGACATTTCAACTCTGCTAACACCTCCTCATATAGTCGATGGGCTTGGCAGAGTTGAAAGATCATATTGCTGATGATACTCCAGACAAACTCAAAAGCCATGTTTAGATTGAGATTTAGAGAAAAACAAGCCTTAATAAATATTGAAGCAACATAACCCAGAACCACTTAGAATCATTGCAAAAACAATACAATAGTATGGGCAAACTAACTGGCATTTGGAACAACTTACTCCTAATAGTGAAAGCTCTAATCACTGTAATATAGGATTCACTTGCTGTCATGGTTATATATAGGTGCTTGCTCATCTCTAATCAAGTACATACATGCCTGAGCTAGGAGAACCAAATATAATAAATATTATAGCAGCAGAAAAAAATGCTTATGCACTGGCAATAGGCATCAAATGCACTGGGAGTGAACAAAGCCTTCAATACGATACTGAGACACATCTCGGTGGAAAGAGGCATGGAGAATATACAGACAGGAACAGCTAAAGATACTGTGGATTTCTTTCAGTGATTTTGCATGGTGTTACACTGTTATAAACCGAGAAGCTCAGCTGCATCTTTAATGCTTCATGAAGTAGGTATATGCACTTTTATTCACAAACAAAATGTTTCAAATTTAATGTACACATTACGATATATATATATATATATATATATATATATATATATATATATATATATATATATATATATATATATATATATATATATAATCTTTTTGTACATTGATTTGAATTTTTTTTTTTTTTTTTTTTTTTTTTTTTTTAACAAATGCACTGCCTCTTTTGAATAGAACATACTTAATTCCTGTGTTTTTGAAATTCCAAAAAGATATCTTGGGAAATCTCAGGACATGCCATAAAATAATAAAACAAAATATTCCCTTGGGTCTCGATACAGACAATGATTTTGCACTCGTAATTATTTTTTTCTGAATTAATTTTCAAATCAAAGTAGATTATTTTAGCTTTTTTTTCAGTAAATCAGTAATGTTATGAATCCACAACCTTCAAGCAAATTAGCTTATTTCAAATGAACCCATACATCTGTATAAACGAATTGTGCAAAAATGTGTAATGATTTTTGGCTGTGGACTATTGAAGAGAGTACCGGGCTCATTTATTACAGTGATTTGGCCTCAAGAGACGAAGGACATGAGATGCTTCTGAAAAGCTTCCAAATGATCTGAATTATCCTTTTACCCAACAGTCTTAAACCAAAGTGAAAGTCAAAAGTGTAGTGAATAGGCCCCACTATATAAGGAACTTGTCTCTTCATACCATGTATCTCATTAGTACCTAGCCAACCCCCTGGCCTGCCTACCTGCCTGAGATAAAGCAACACAAAGTCCAATTGGAAGGTCTGAACGAAGTCCACCACAGTGGAGAACAGTGTGGAGCATCACCTTACTAAAGGTACAACATAACTACCTGCATTCACATTGCATCTTAAAGGCATCTACATACAATCAATTCTCATTGAAACAAACTCAGATTAGATTAAAGGAATTTCCTGACACTACAAAGTTTCTACCTGGTCCAGGTCAAATTTAGCAGTCGCTTATTGTAAATTACTTCTTATAATACCAATTCACTTACACAAATGTTCTGTTGGTGCAAATTACTTTGAAGCCTCCTCCAGGAGGAAAATTCTGAACAGCTGAATAAAGGATATTCAGGAAATGTATTAACTTTTATCCAGATTAGCATATTTTAGTGCTGTTTTGGAGCTAAAGATCCTATGGTGCATTTCGACTTGCCATAGTGCTAATGCATCAATGCCATTTCCACAAAGCAGTGCAGAAATGTGCTCTATCCTTGCAGACAAAAGTGGACGTGTTGAAAGCGGTGGATAATGCACCACCGTGCACGAAAAAGAAAGATGTTGCTGCAGATTTCAACATTCCCGCAAACACTTTGTCAACCACTCTGAAAAAACGGGGTACAATAATACAAGTTATGAACAGCAAACTGTGGATGCAAGTTGTCAGCATTTCCGAATTGCTCAATACCTTGATGTTGAGGACTTGATTCCAAAATCTGAAGCAGCACCGGCAGCTTCACATGTATGTAAAGATCACTACTTGGCAGCTAGTGTTGTATGTGCAGCCTAATCTAGACTAAAATGATGACGTTTTTTAGCAGCCAGAAGTAAATAGGGGGCCAAGAGCTGCTGTAATGATCTTCCATCTGGGGATGGTAATATATAAATATCTGATATTACAGTCTATACTGGTGAACAGGGGCCCAATTGTTTCCTTCTATACCTGTCTTTTTGTCCATCCTCCATACTGTACGTCAATTATATGTGATCACACCAGACACAAACACATTGAAACTGAAATAGAGTGCCTGTGTGCATATACTGAATATTGCTTTCTCTGCTTGTTTAGACCAGTGTATGTACAGGTAGATGCAGTATAACCCCCTATATCACTGTTTCTCAATTGCCTTTGAATATGAAATAGAGTACAGGTAGTGTCAATGCAAAGGCAGTGTATGTCAGCACTGTGCTGCACACCGTGTTTTTTTGCATTTGTGCCTCTATCCTCTGTTCCATTTTGGCCAATCCGCTCATAACATCTTCAGCATCCAAGACCTGCACCTCTTCCGCCTTTATAATGGGTCTCTCCGTGGGGCGAGATTGGACAGCCACCCTCACCGACTGCAGCTCGGACACCATCCTACCCATGGTCTGCTCCACCTTTTGTAATTTAGGCTGAAGGTCTTCCACTAGGCTTTGGGTCTTCTTGCTGTAGATTAGCTGCTCTTTGAGGGCAGCCTCAGAGCGCTGGGCAGCCTCAGAGTGCTGGGCAGCCTCAGTGGGCTTGCTTACTGTGGGTATCCATGGCTTGGCTGGTGCCTCTACTTTCACATCCTCCCCCATCGTTCTCCGCATGTTGGTGATAAGACTACTCAGCTCTTCCTGTTGGGAGTTGTGCATGGCAGCCTGCTGCTTGATGGCTTCCTGAAGGCTTATTGGTCCTTTCTGGGCCTCCAGCAGAAGGGTTTTCAGTTCCTGTAGTCGTACCCTGTTGATGTAGGTGGAACCCATCACCCCGATTAAGGCCCCCAGTACTGAACCGATGACGGACCAGTTTTTCGTCCTTTCGGCCCTCGTGCGCTCCTTCTCGTGGCTCTCGCGCACCGCCACCGAAAATAAAGAGAATTTCACACGCTCAGATTCTTCTGCATTTTCATACGAAGTCCGGAGACGTCGCTCTTCCTGGAAAACACAACCCCACAACAGTGGCTCAAAAGGTTTTAACCACTATGCCGTTGTTAAAGCTATTAAATGATAATAACATACAAAAAACAATCAACTGAAAAAAACAGCAGGCAAGATGTGTAAATGCATGCAGAAAATATATGTAACTGTTAAACGTACTGAAACTACTGTTATGGAATTGTAAGTTTCATTGTTGTAATCCTAACTTGTTGCATCTTATTTCATATTGTATTTTAGCAGAATAATTAGCACTTACTGTAAACCACAGTGTATTTAAATACTGATTTTGCATTGTAACCCTTTAATACCTCTAAGTTGTCTTGGACAAAGGAATCTGACAAATAAATAAATACTACTACTACTGTGACTACTACTACTATTATTAATAATAATAATAATAATAATAATAATAAATAATAATAATAATAATAATAATTATAAGTTTCTACATTTTAAAAAAAGCTATCTCCACCAATAATTGATTACTGTGAGTGACCCTGCATTAGATTTGGAAAAGCCTGCAGGATAGGGTTCATTTTTCTTGTGCGAAACCCACAAGCTTGTCCTTGAGAATCACAGAATACAGCTCTGTACCGAGTTTGAAGCCAATTTCTCAAAGCGTTATCATCTGGAAACCAAAAAGTCACGTGATCCCAATATGGCAGCCACTTTGGATCACAGGTCAAAGACAAAGATGCGGATACATTGAGGCTATACTGAAAATATCAATTTGCCAGCTTAAACAGTTTATGAAATATTAGCAGCAGTAGTAGGAGCTGAGGCGGCAGGTTTGCAAACTCATACAAGCTCCCCTCACGGGGATGCTCAATTTTAAAGATACTCAATAAAATGAGGAATTTCTTGATTTTAATATTCTGCAGATATGGGCAACAAATTGCAAACTATTGTGCAAGTAAAAAGCCATATAAGGTCATAGTAAAGGGTATTTATTTATTTTTTTGCCCTAGTTTCCAAAACCCTAAAACTCTGAAGTGTGCATGTCTGTATCCCCACAGGGTGCTCTCCTCTCCCTCACCTGCAGCAGTTTGTGCTCCAAGGTGGCCAGCTCCAGGTAATGGGCCTCCTCTCTGGAGACTCGGTCCAGCCGATCACGAATCTCTTTCAGTTTCAACTGCAGGTTCTCCAGGCTCTCATGGGACTCTCGGACGATCCCTCTGGCCACCATGAACTCCTTCTCAGCCTGGGACAAAAGATCTAGTCACTCCGTAACTACTAAACAAATAAACTTTAAAACATGATACCTGTTGCTACTTTAATCAATAGGAGAAGCAACTGGTTGGTTAATGACAAGAAAAAAAAGCCACTGAAGGATACGGACTATTTCACTCTCCAGGCAACTAAAAGTATGGCTTACAAACAGAGATTTATCTAACCAAGTGCAGTACCTAATATTCAAGATCTATGTAACTAATGGAAGTAGTCTACAGGTACTACAAGATTTACATTATTAATTTATTGGCTACAATAACTTTAATCTTCTGAATATCATATTGTGTGTGTTTGTTTCTTATTAAAACTCCCTTTCTGCAATCTCTTTTGTAAAACAGAGAGAAAACAGTAATGTGTTTGAGAGGTTTATGTTGACTATATTTTTGACCTGAGCCTGACCATTAATAAAACATTTCTGTTCAGTTTACTGCAGATGGTTTGCATGTTTATCAAAAAAAAAACAATATGTATGTAAAATCTCAAATATCCCTGTAATGTTAAGTGATTGAGCTACTTCTCCAGGCAACACATTTTTCTCACTTTTGCTTACCTCTGTGACTTTATTCTGTGCCTCCCGGACTTCGTTCAGACCCACAAACTCTTCATATCTTGCCCACAATGAGTTTGTGGATGCTGCTATCTGCTTGGCACTGTTCTGCCCAAATTGTTTACCCATTTCGGTCACCTTTTGCAAGGTGTTTATGCTGGTCTGGAGCAACGGAGGCTTGCTGGGTGGGTCCTTTGGGCTCTGGGTGCAGTACAACCGCGTGGCAAGAACATCTGACCAGTACCGCCCTGAGATCTGAGATCGGCAAAAACGACTCCCATACTTAACCACTAGCAGGTCCCCTCTGTACCTCATTTGATGTTGACACGGAGTGCAGTTAAGGAACTGGAAACAGCTGCAATCTGATTTTAATGAAAGAAAGAATATTAAATCTTTGTCCATTCTTGCATTATGATTTTTACACAAGCGTGAAGAATACTTAGTTCTTAGTTTGCTTGACTCCCTCAGTTTTTGGAACACACATTGAGAGATTTACAGTACACACTTCAAATTTCTGCTTTGTAGCCTGAGTGATTCCCAGAACACAGTTTGAGCTGAAAATGATGCTTAGTATTTGTCATTCAAGTCATTATTGAAAAAAGATTGAAATAATTAACACCGAGAAAAATAAGATCTAATGTCATTTTAGAACCTTCAGGAAACATTTTCGTCATATCGGGCGTGTTTCCCATGGTTATATTACCATACTTGTTCATGGTTTGCAATGTCATTAATGTGCCTTTCCATATCTTTCATATTACAAGTCTTCTCTATGCTTTATTACAGTTTTCCATGCTTTTACTATGAGAAACTTTCATAACGACGGTCGCAGAGACCCCCTTCTGCATGCCCATTCACCAACCATAGAACCGTTTATTTATTTTTTGAAAGACACTGCCAGTGAAATACAGCTAATTTAGTTCGGGCCATATTCACAAAGCATTAACCACCGTGGTAAGATTGCCCCATTTATTGGTAAAACAAAAAAACAAATGTTATTGTGAACTAGAAGGAAACAGACACGGTCAATGCAGCCAAAATGGGCTAGTTTGTTTTTAGAAAATAAAATGCGTTAGGGTTATAACCATTAAGGCACGTGGATCATTTAGCGTACAGCATAACTTAGATTAAACACGGGAACAGTGCTTAGTTCCAGTTTAGTCATACTGACATAACGACCCGGTTTCAGGCAGACATTGCTCAAAATGCTACATTTAACATTACCGCTTAAACCATTTCCAAGAGGCTGCTTGCTAATAAATGGATACAAGTAACGTTCGAAAAAAATGTAAAGGTTATAATGTTAGCAATATGTAGGAATGGGATTTAGAACAAGACTCTGCCACTCACAGTTACCTGTCACTTGAAGTTCCGCCCCTCAGAGTCCTTGACCTCTTGGTTTGTACGGAAACTGAGACAGGACAATACGCTCGTTTTTTTTTTTAATAAAAAATGTACGAACAGAAACCAGCAGAAATTGTTGTGGTTTTTGTTCAATAATATTATGTACAATACATGAAGAACTACTCCAAAAGATATCATTAAATGTGCATATTTAGTAATTAATGTACTCGAATTGGTAAAAGCAATGGTGAATGTTAATGCAACTCACTGTCGTAGACAACTATTTCCGGTGAACTTTCTTAGGGGTCTTTACAGCAAGGAAACGAGACTTGTAAACATGTCGGTAGAGAAGGTAAATAACTACATATAGAACAGCTATGTACACAGTAAGATGTATTACTTACCATAAAACATCAAAGTCACTGAACAACATTGTGCATTTAAGTACACACACACACACCAGTTACTTTACATTAAAACAAAAAAATAGTATGCTATAGCTGCTGCACAGACCCTCTCCTCACAATTAATTAGTTTATGTTTAGGTAAAGGCATAACATTTTCAACAAGGGCATTTCGGCTTAATACACGAAAAGGCTAGATGTACCCGTATGGGTGACAGCACCTTTAAAATCCCAAGTTTAATTAACGAGCCGATCTATATACCGCACTCTGTCGGATTGATCAAGTCTTTTCAACTTAGTCCATAATTTTTTTTTTTTTTTTTTTTTTTCTCTGATCTCACAAAGTTGTTTCAAATAAGTTTGATTAGATTTAAAACCCACCTAATATAATAATAATAATAATAATAATAATAATAATAATAATAATAATAATAATAGTTAAGCCTGCCATTAACGAAGTGTTTTTGGCCAGGTTGTCAGGCACTGTCGCAGACATCTATTTCTGGTGAGGCGGACTAGTTCAGGGTCTTACACTTTCTGTGAAGCGCGCATACGAACAGTTGCAGACATGTCGGGTAGAGAAGGTAAGGTTGTAAGGAATTACATTTCTGCGGAATAAGTGCCGCGGTTTTTTTACTTGGCTAATAATTTGCGTCTTTAAAGTATGCGTGGACGTAATGGATATAGAGATTTAACATTATAGCTTCTACTAGATCCATAAAATCTGGCTGAACTAAACCCAACACGACAACACAGGCAGCTGCATCGCTGGGGTTGTGGTGTGTGTTGATAGTGCCGCAGCAAGAATACTGCTGCCATATCGCCACAGTTTTAAGGTCACTGCATTGGCATCCCCTGACGCAGCGCGTTTATATAAAACACGGCGTCTACCTCGTGATGTCTGACAAGTTACAACAATCTTGAATTGAGCAATGCTTTTTGTGTCCAGTATGCACAGGAAAGACACCCCAAATGAATGTCTAACGTTGATGTTTGCACAGTACACGTTTGCACAAGTACAATGAAGTATGTAAAGTTGGTACTGCACAGGAACTGCAGGTTTGAAGGGACTTGTTAGAATTTGCTAAATTCAGTTTGTGTCATTTCTCCTTTCATAGGTGGTAAGAAGAAACCGCTTAAACAGCCCAAGAAGCAAGGGAAGGATATGGATGAGGTGTGTATTATCTCCCACTGGGGATGAAACCCTGCAAAGGGGGTATAGTGGAGGTGGTCTTACCTATGTCACAATTCATATTTTCATGTATCTGGAGACTCGCTTATCCAATTGTCATGAAACCTGGAAATAACATCAAGACTATTCTATTGAGAGTTGGATTCAGAAGATACATGGTGTCTGTCTGTCTGTTCATCCATCTGTATTTCAGACTTGAAAGATACCTACCAAAATGCAGTTTTTTGTCATTTTTTAGTTTTATGGCGTTTTTGCTAAATTGTGATTGATTGTAGCTGTTTTGTGTACATAGTAACAAGTAAAAAAAAAAGTATTCACCAAAAAATATCTTGTACACTTAAGGTTTTGTATTTTCATTTCAAAGCATTATTGATACAAGAATCAAATCAAACTCAATCCTGAGTTTAAACAGAACCTTGTTAAGATTGTAATCTCTCTTCCTATTTCAGGAGGATCTAGCTTTGAAGCAAAAGAAGAAGGAGGAACAGAAGCAATTGGAGGCGATGAAAGCAAAGGCTGCGGGAAAGGGGCCGCTTAGTGAGTAGCGGGTTGTATTTCATTTCTTGCGAATGTCTTAAGATTCCTGAAATCAGGGCTGCTGAATGCATGCTCGGTGTCCCTGGGCTTACACGATTGTCTTCTACCTTCCAGGTGGAGGCATGGAAGCAAGCCAAGGTTTAACTTCATTGCCATTGTGTTTTTCCATTCACTTTTCTGAAGCAGCTGGATAACCTTTATCTGTGGAGGTTTCTTCAGCACCCAGCATATTTTCATAAAACTTAGGAGGGAGTTAAAGTGAATATAAAAATCCTAAACAGCATTCTAGTTTTATGAAAGTTTTAACTGAAAATGCCCTGTTTTATGTGGATATTGCATTTTCAAAGTTTCATCATTTATAGCATCTTGAGCCACTGCCACTGAATACTGTATGTGAAAAGCAATGCCAAAGTTGAAATAAAAACAAAATTAAAATATAAAGACAACTAGAAATGTATAATCAAGTGTACGACAGTTTATGCAAAAGTTTAATCGACTGAAGGTTGATTTACAGCCTTTAAAACGGGTCTTCAGCAGTTGCAAAAAAAACAAAACAATACTGTATATCATACACCCTCACTATAACGGCCTTCATTATAACGAACCTGGATCCCAAATAAAAATCTACAAAAGATAATCTAAACACACACTGTCAACGTCCCGGTCTGTAGTATGCACGGGATGCCACTGCTGCAGTGAAGTCAGCTCTTTCTTAAGCAGCGCGTGCTGTGTAACTATGCCACTGAAACAAAAATCATTTCATGTTGCAACAAAACTGGAAACTTGATTGTTTGAAAAAAATGAGTAACAGAGACATATCTCTATCGTGAATATAGGTTGTCAAAAAGCACTATTTTTTTTGGCTTGTTCAGCAACCATGCATCAAAAAATGTGAGGATCTGATGAACTCTTCATGTCGGGTTGATTTGGAATAAAAGATCAGTTTGGGATTCTTGCATGTTGGATTAAGATTTGGTGCACTTTGAAACGATTTTATATCAGATTGATTTTGATTAAAAGTTCAGCTGAAGTTCAGGATTGTTGCTTTTTGTACTGAGTTTTAATTCTTTAATGAAGTGGATAAAGCAAAGGCAGAATACTGCATACATGAGATGAACAGGTACACGCAATTCTACTTTTACTCACAATCTCATCTCATTTAATTACTCCAACAGTTTTACGTTTATTTTGATTGTCTTTTTTCTATAACGAACCCCTCGATATAACGAACAAAAGGCTTGAACCGTAACACGTCTGCTATAGCGAGGGTGTACTGTATTCATTGAATCCCAAGAAGGAAATGTACCACATGTGCTGATTTCTGTCTTCACTTTCACAGCTAGCGGTGGCATAAAGAAGTCTGGCAAGAAATGAGTTTGAGGGGATGTGAGATGACAAGTGAGGACAGGCATGAGGTGGAGGGACCTGTTTGTTTCTTCATTTGGATCCATTTAGAACACGTCAAATCAGCTTTTCTTTAGTCCTAACTTTTTTTCTTTGTAAGAAAATGTATATTTGTCCGAAGCTGAATAAACAGTTGTTTTTTTTTGTTAAATGTGCCTGTTTTTGTTTTGAAAACTTTTTGTTTTCTATAGAAAATGTAAATAGTTACATAACAAATGCAGTAAATCACAAATAAACACAAATGCAGAATATTCCCCTAAACAAGCTAGACAATTCTAGTTATAAAACAGCAGTCTTTAATACATTTTGTATTTTCAAATAAAACAGAACTTTATATACCTTGTTGAAATATCTCAGGTTTTGTATGACATGGCAGAATAACATGCATTTTCTTAAACATGTACTTGCAGTGCACAGAGCAATAGGTGTAGAGATGTTGATGGGAGGAACTATTGTATCATGTAACTCTTCCTTTCTTTGCAACATTAACCCACCCCACCCCACCATAGGATATTTTATTGTATACATACACTGTATATAGAAATGTTTAGGACTTTTTCAAATACAGTACACACAGTTATTTGGTGCAAAATATTCCTGTGGTATAGGCAGCTGTAAAGAGCATGTGCGCGTGACCGTAAACCCACGTTATATTAAGTGAACCATTGCCTGATTTGTAAGTTGTGCTTGGCATAACGTTTTCCCTGAGCTATAGAACCCAAAGAAGAGGGCTTTGCTATCTGGGAAGACCAACTTTGTACAGTTGAATGTCTAAAGGGATGCTGCATCATAGCCTTAACTAGTGAGAGATGGTGTTTGTGAAGAAATGAGTTGATTAGTGTCTGTGCTTTGGAATATTGACGTCAGCTGTGGAGCACAAAAAGAATTATAAATCCCTGCAACTCTGCCCCCAGTGGATGGCAGAAATAAAACAGCAATAAATAAATGTGTTTCTTACACCCACTAGGGGCAGAGGATTTGTAGTTTTTTTTTTTCTGCTCCACATGTAGTCCTTCTCAGCAGAAAACTTCAGCCATAGCATTGTAGTTTTCTGCTGAGTTGTACAAGGTTTCTCCTGTATAAACTCCATTTAGAGAAAAAAAGCCAACCTTTTAATATGGCAGGTGTTACAAAGGACACATTATCATCAGGCACTGCAAAGCACCTTACAGAAACATAAAATGAATTATTGGTACAAGTATGATAGTTTGTAAGGTTATGGTATGATTAAATTAAAAGACATATGTCGGTTTTCCATTTCTTCTTGACGATCTGAAAGACATCGTAGAGCTCATCAATTACCTTAAAGGAATCTTTAGGTGTGGTGTGCACTGACATCAGGACCAGATCTTTCAGCGCTGAAGCAGTGTAGAAACACTCAAATCAGCATACCCAGCTGTATATGTTTAGACGACTTCTGTTACCACAGAGCTAAAAAATAATTTCCATAAATACATTTTCTTTGCCATGGACATCGATTTAATTAGGTCTCACATGTCCAGTTTGGAATGAAACAGATGTTATAACAAACATGTGGTTTTTCATTTTAAAACATGACATCTGGTACTGCACCAGGTTAAAGAAATCTCTGTTTGCAAGCCTTGCTTTCAGATAGTCTTGCACTTTTATGGTAATTGCACAAAATTGTCCCCACTTCTGCTTATGAATGATGCCAGTAGGATTCTTTGACCTGAAGACACTGCTGGGGTGAAATGGTTCAGGCAGTACAGCTGTAACAGGCTTCCTGGAAGGCAAGGTAATCCAACTGAGAACTTGTGTTTCTTTCAAAACTGCACATTTGTGACATACACAGTGAATGAAAGTGCCAAACTGGTAAGATGTATCAGATCATTATGTTAGCTACAGTCCCTTTAAGGGCATCTTGCAGTTGGGGGACATTTTTTATATTTATTATTAGCATTAGTTATTGTTGGTTATATTAGACTGTAGGTACACAATACATTTCTGGTAGCTAATCACTGCTTGTGATTTAAGGCCAGATTCACTCCAATTGTATAAATGCAGTATGACAATGTGACCTACAGCACAGGAAGCTAATCAGTATCTTAAAAGAGCCGTTTAACTTTGAATCTACAGGGATGCATTTGACAAACCCACACATCATAAAAAAACGAGTAAAGAACCAAGAGACTGTTAGTACACAAAAGATAGACCAGTGATCATGTTTCTAGGACTAATGTATTGTGTGCTTCTTAACTGAAATAGTATCTAGTGGTTAGGCACTCAAACAGCAATGTAACCAAATGTGCCTTACAAAATAAAGACAATACAGTTTAACATTAAGATACTGCCAAAAGTAAAGCCAAACAGTGAATTACATTTGAACACCCCATACAAGACTAGACAATGTTACAACCAGGAGAGGAACAAAAGATCAGTTACATATTCCAAAAATAAAAGCCTGTAAAAGAGGCTTTCAAAATAAGAACACATCTCCAGTGGTTTGCAGTTAAGATACAACTTGCAGTACTATTCCAGCAATAGCTCTTACCTGTGTTTTTACAGGAGAAGCTCACCATGTATGGCTCTCAAGCAAAGGCATCCACATCTGTTTGATTGTCTTCATACTGGAAGGTATGTGTAAGCCTCATTGAATCATACCTTTTAAAATGACACCTAACATTTTCAATTAACTGTACAGACATTGGCAGTGTTCAATTATGACTACATCACGTTTTGGCCAATTTCAGCCACCATTACTCTACCCTTCATATTACATCATCAGTCCAATGCATCCCTCCGCCTCCCCCTCCACAGAAGAAAACTGTTTTATGAATGAATTACTGTACAAAGGTAATGCCATTAATTATTAGCTTATATTAGTAAATACTCAAATTTACTAAAAGGTCAAGGTGGAGGCCCATTTTACCAGGAAGTATATTGTTTGTTCCTGGCTGACATTCTGATTTTTTTTGCAGGTAATTAAGTACTTCAGTCAAGGCATCTAGTTAATGCTTTCTTGGGCCCTGGTAACAGAAATATTTTACTACCTACACAAAAAAAAAAATTATGAAGACGTAACAGCCCTTATACATTTGAGTGTGTCAATTTGATAAGGGCTTGGAAATTCAGTTTAGTTTGTACAAAACAAAGCACAGACCATGTTGTGGAGGGTCTTGTTACCATGACACCATCATTTAGGTTGGTACCCACATGACTACACCCTGAATTAGACAGTATTTTAGATTTAGCACAACTAGGTTTCCAGCTTCAATGTAAAGTTAATCTCAAAATCATAGTACAACTGTGAAATATTTTTGGTAATTAGTAGATCATTCCTTACTCCTGCTGTTTTTGTATGTAATTTGCAGAAGGCACAGCCTCACAGCTTGATTAAAGAGCAACTTGGTAGGGGTATGAAACATCAAAGGTTTAATCAATGTTGTTGTTTAGAAAGAGACAACAATAATAATAATAATAATAATAATAATAATAATAATAATAATAATAATAATAATAATAATAATAATAACTAGAATTTGCAAACAACTTTACGGCTTCCAAGGAGTTATTGTGAAAGTTAAACATTTTGATTGGTTGCCATTCACTCAGTTGTAGACACTACTAGTTTTACAGAGTACTTATCTCTTATGGGAACTAGCAACAACCCTTACAGAGCATTCACCACACTAACTAGCTGCTTCACTGGAAATGAAGATAACAAAGGAGATAATGACAAGTAGCTTCCATGATAAATGTTTCCCATAGTAAAAGCGTAGCAAAGTGGAATACAGCATAGTGAAAGCATCTTACATCTTGTCCAGGACTAAAATCCCCAAATCCCAACAACTCACTGCAGTGATGTTGCATTTCTAAGGAAAGTGAAATATAAATGATTTCATTTCAAAAGTAACACTATGCTGAATTTTGACTGCATTCCCTTATAAAAAGGTTACCCTGGGATATGTGGGCTTGGTTTGGAGCATTCTCTGGTGACTGTGGGGATGAAACAGTATAATGTTTTTCTACATCAATGTTGTTGTTCTTCGGGTTATTCTACAGGTGAAGTTGCTGGTGGGAGGGGTCAGCTAGATGCAGTTTTGACAGAGAGCAGCTGTAGTGAATAACCAGGGCCTATATTTAAGTAAACACTAGGGCCTAAATTTAAAATAAATACCCATATTGTTTGCTGTTTATCTGACCACATCTACTGCTACAGTATATTTACTAGGCCTCTCTGTTAATGTATGACATTATTTAGATATTCATTTTTGTCCTTGGGAGTTAAAACCAGATACACTGATACTGGATGAGATACTATAGCGGTTGCTATAGTGATAAATGAAAGTGCTTTATGTATTTTGAATCATAAAGTACACGTCATTCAAATGTTCAATCGCTCCTTTCCCATGACCATTCTCACATGTTATCGTATTTACATTACTTGTTAGTCCATAGAAGGAAATAACAAAGGGATCTCACAGACTAAGCCATTGGTAAATATTTAGTGGAACTGGGCAGATACCCTGGCGGCTATAGTTTTCTCTTCACAAAAGAGTGGTTCAGTTTAATGTGTATATTACATCATGTACAATGAAAATGTGATTAGGTGGCCCAAAGAATGTATTGAATTTGGTACAACTACACTGCACCGGTAATTGAGTATTCCAGAAATATACTGACAAGATTGAATTGTTGTTTAACAGTATTAGAACATTCTAAATTTATAATACCTTTAGTTTTATTAATTATTTTTAGGGTGCCAATTACAATTTGATGTACAGACCTTGATAAACCTGTCCCCATAACTACATGAACATTAAGAATTTAAGCACTTTCAAATGTAAAGGCATTTTGTTATCCACCTCTTCAATATGAATCTCTTCCAATCTACACATTGTGCTTGATTAATGTTCATGTATATAAACATACAGTGGGTGATGTAAGGATACTTGCAAAGTGATTTGCCCAGTGCAAATCCCCCATAATGCTACACAAATCGTGTTTAGCAGCCGTAAAATCAGATTTTAACGGCAGCAAAAAATGTGGCATATTTAAAGAATTGTGTTCACCTGGCGTTCTAAAATCACTGCTTTAAAACGTGAACTCTTTTTGTTGACCACAATGATTATTTCCAACGCACAAAGTTAAATAAACAAATAACTGTAAAAAATTGTTATGAAACTCTCTCTTTCAAATATCCACTGGGAGTTCCATTTTAACACACCAAAGCAATGCCATAATCCCTTCTGATAGCCATAGATTTATATACGGTATTAGTATAATTGCGTTTCTTCTCAAGCTTTTATGTATTATTTCTTTAGTCAGGATTAATTCGGGATTAGTCCTCCAGTAATTAGTTTGACTAGGAACAGAAAACAAGAAGGACATTGAATCATAGACAACTGTTTGAATAACGTGAGGTACTAGTGTTTTGAAGGAAAATGAAATAAACCAGTTTGCTAATGCTCAGTAACAATCTGATCCATCGAATATTCGAGTATTGTGCTTTTAAAGGCTTCTAGATCAGTTGTACAATAAATGATTTTCCAAATGCCCTGCAATAATATATTACAGAACATTTGAGATAGAGACTTCATATTTGCAGAATTATATAAACACTGTATATTAAATGTGTTGATCAGGATGACTGAATACTTAGAGTTATTGTATTAATATTTAGTACACAGAAGACTATAATTATTTTGTGAAGTTCCACGTTGTTTTAAGTACAGATCAATTATTTTTCACATAACGTACTCCTTTATTCCTTCCTTTACATTACACCCCCCCCCCCTTACTAGTTCATTTCATTTTTAGAAATAAAACATTAATTCATTTCAAATAATGGATTTATGCTCGCAATTAAAACCTTCCTTTAATTACCTTATTCGTTTTAAATATTTTGTCTTTTAGAAGTACAAATCTGTATAAATAATATGTATTTTGTTTTAGATTTATATAATACATATCATTTTCTCGTGCATATACAAAACTGGTTTATGTGTATAGTTTCTTTGCCCCAGATCTCCTCTAGCAGAAATGGATTCTCTGGTTTGAATGCGACTGTTTACTCAAGGTGAGGGAAGAGCGCTGTATTTGTCTACAGATCATAGAATACAAGACACAAGACACACCTGCCGGCTCTAAACAAACACCGGTCCTGGGTGAATGATGTGCAGTACGTAGTCAGTCAGTGCTTCGTTGGGATTTATTTAGAAGCTGACAGCGAGACAGAGAAAGGTACATCCGACGTGTGGCTCCTGTTTAAAGGGGTGGAGTTTTCCCCGTGTTCTTTTTAGTTTTTCTAGAACGACAGGTTGATGGAGTTCAAAATGAAAACGACAGTTGCACGCGGAGATAACTAATGTAGTAAAAGATAAAGGTAAGTTGATTCAATACTTTAACAGTTTTAAATGTCGTGTGTGTTATTAACTTCCACTGTCACTGAATGGCATAATCAAAGTTTGTGGAAAGTTGACAATGAATTACTGTTTTGGTAGCATAAATGCTGTGTTATATGCTTTTTTTTTAATTATTATTTAGTCAAACAAACAAATAATATTAATAAAATAGTTGTCCTGTATTAATCCCTAACAGAGTTACACAGGACCTGTTTAAAGAAAGTGGTCAAGAATGTTTAATCCGCTTTACCCTGGACATGTAGTCAGCATGAACACTGAGTTTGTATACCGTGGGTTGAGTATGTCTGATTTGTCCAGGAATAGGATGGATTGATGAATATTTATCGTAAGCAATACATATTGTACATTTTTTTACTTCTGCAGATTTGTGGTGGACTTCTCATTTTGTCATGTTCTCGGTGAATTGTTTTTTTTTTTCTTTTTAGAGAAATTGATTGTTTCCAGTTTAAGTTTGCATATATATATATATATATATATATATATATATATATATATATATATATATATATATATGTAAATGTACCTCTGTTTCACAATAGGAAAACATCCATCAGATTTCAACTGTGCCAAAATATGACAGTGTACCACTTTCTGATATTACACAGGTCAGATTTTGATACACACATAGCATATTCTGACAATGTACCAGTTTCTAACACTACACCTCCAACCTGAAATGCATTTACCTAATTTTCTGTTGTCCTCATGTCCCTGCAATCGTATTGCATGCAGTAATGATAATAAATGGGTTGATAAATCGCCCCTTTGGACAAAACACCAGCAGAATTAAATAGTGGCGGTATTAACTTTACATTCACAATGTTAATTGTACTATGCCTATTCAAATTAATAAGGAAAATACAAATCCAGTTCTTCATGAATAACATTTTTTCTTGCTTTTTTTTTTTTTTTGGACGAAATGCCAGTCACAACAAGCGAACCAAATAATCCTGAAAACTGCAAGCACTTTGGTTTTATGCATCAGCTGGCTGCCCAGTATTAGATCAGTAAATAAATGTTCCGGGTCCTAACCCTAAGCCTCTCATTAGTATTCTTTAATTTTCAGCAGGGTTCTAAAAAAAGAAGCGCAAGGCAGGGTTGTCTTGCGACAAGGAACTGTGGCTGTGCTCCAATATAACTGCTTTAAGCCGTGTCCAGTATTTCAGTTATAGTAATAACAGAACATTGTTAACTAATAACAAAAAAGCTAGTAGTAGGCTTTTTCTAAATGTAGCTTATACATCCAGTAATAGTTTCTTACTTCTGTTTTGCTTCTTGAATTGTTTATACCAGCTCAAATAACGCAACAAACAATCCATAAAAGAAACACATGTTAATGATCTGTACTCGTGGAACTACAACAAGGTTGCGATCAGGAAGAGGGGAATGTGTAACGGGTACTATAGCAACCGCAGCCTCATTCTCTTTCTCATACGGGGGAAGTCAGCACGTTGGCCAGTTTTTTTCGCTAAAAATGGATTTCAATGGAAACCTGTTTATTTATTTTTTTACTTATTATGCGCATCAGCTTTGTCAAATTTTTAGACGCGCATAACTGTTAATTTGCTTCAACATTTTTATGGAACCCGTAGACGATGATAAACACTACTGTATGCGAGCCAGCCTTATGCTTGCCCCGCACCAAGACGTTTGTTTGTATTTTAGACATATTTATACAAAACAGTGTAGCAGTACGCTAGGTTTCTGTAGTATTTGTAAGTGGAAAAACCCTGGAACCCTGTCATACTTTTTTAAAGTCATCCCCTGTGGGGTACACTCTTAATACACTAACTTGTAGCATTCTGTGGAACCTAAGGTGTTTGCAAGGTTACTTTAAAATAATTTCATGTAGTAATTTCATGTAACACCTTTGTAGTCTCTAAGTAAAAGTGATCAAGGATACAAGCAGTACTTGACAGTATAATATATTCACAGCCTTCATGTTTAGTTTACATATTTTATTTCAGATTTAAAACACGCCTTCTTCGCATTGGTCCACTGTCACTTTACTGTTCGACTAGTCGACTATTCGGTGCTTTTTTGGATGCACATGTGCAAGCTGGAGAGATCTACTTCTGCTGGCTGCTGATCTGCTGATCAGATGGAAATGCAGCCTAACGTATATGGGAAATATTGTATTCTGATTGATTCCCACAATGCTGTACTCCACTTATAATCTAGAGAGGTATTTTATGAAAAGCTGTCCTGTAACATGGGCTGATAACACAAGATCAGACCCCCCACACACATGCACTGATTATACAACCATATAACCAACTGCGGGGAAAATTAAAGCATTTTAATAATTGCAGAGATACACCAGTACACTGGGTAGAAAAGTCAAATTGAATCCATTTTAACAAATCAATTTGCCTTTCATGTGTTTATACTCTGGGGGTCTGGTCACAGTTAAAAGGCATTTAACCCTCAGCAATGCAAACACACAAGCATACTGCACAGCATACATATATATATAACAACAATGCTTAAGAGTACAACCTCAAACTCTGGTGAGTATCCCTTTAAACAGGGATTTGACATTCAAATGTTCCACTGCAGAGGAATAGACAAGATTTGTTTATTATGGGGCCAGGTCTTGCACAGGCTCCAGAACAAATATCATGAAAGAGCAAGCCACAGCTGTATAATTAGGTTACTGAAGGTGATGCTGTTACCAGCCTTGAAACAGCCTTTACCCCACCAAGACCCTTTACTTGCTAAATATCTTGGTATCCCTGAAAAGTCATCAGCCTTTAAAGAACATGTTTCTGCAGTGGTGGCTTCCATTACAAAATGGAGCATCAATCTCGGCAGTCACCATTGCAGGAACATGTTTTGGATTAGAATGAAGGGTCCCACACAGTAGTAAAGTGATCATTATTGGGGTTCCATTGTACCTGTGGGATTTTAATTAAAATATTTAGAAAGGGGACTATTATATTCAGGGATACCTATGTATTTAGGGAGCAAGGGGAATGAGTAGGAAAAAAGGATGAAATTGTGGGGGACCCTCACCATTTACTGAGAACTGTGTTCAGCGCACGATAAATGTATTCCCACATGGACTGAATCGCACAGGTGTCCTACTTAGTTCATGAGAAAAGCCCTGTGAAGTTCTTTTTAATTTTCTTTTTATACATTTTTTGCTTTGTTTTTCACAAATTTTATTTTATTTTGCTTTAGCCATTAAAAATTGTTTTATTTTGTTTCATCGCAGATACACATTAATGAAATAACTCAAATAGATGTATATAAATAAAAACAAAGGATACATCATGTTTTAACTATATAATTATGTTTTTATTATTTTGACATAAACAGGCTTATCACACAAATAATTTAGTTACCATATTCTCCTTAGCAACAGTAATGTACGTGAAGTCCCCCACTATTGTTAATTAACTGCCTATTTACAGTAAATACTACCCATGCCCTCTAAAAAAACAATAAGATCAAATAAAAATACAAAAATACTTTTGTTACTGCACAATGAAAGTCAAATCAGCATGGAGGATATTAAATCAACAAACACAACAAAATGGCTTATTTCAGAATGTTGTACAATTCAGTATCAACTCAAAAAGCTTGTTATTGAAAGGAAATTCGGATATTTTACGCATGCGTTCATAAGGAGCTTCAATCTAGCACAAATATTCAAATTAAGAATTAAACACAAGCATACAACAGAACTGTATGTTTTCTTTTTTCTTGGTTTGTCACCTGTCACTTGCAATCAGTGAATACTTTGAAAAGAAACTTTCACAGTTAACGGAAGCCATAGGGTACATGAGACAAGAAATCACGGTACTGGAATTGGTAACATTCTGACACCTGAGCCCCAACAGCCAGTAATAACTACATAGCCATCGAAATTATTCTGAACTGCATCTTTCATACTGTTGCTTAGTTTCATGTACTCAAAATAATGTATTTCCACTTCCCTCAGCGGTTGCGGGTTCACAATACATTCCTACAACATATTGTTATCCACTGATGCCCGAGTGGGTGTCTCCAGTGGATTAAACAGTTGACCAAGAGAAGTCAGGTGCAATTCTTTGTAGCGTTGTTTAATTGTTGTGTGCAGTTTAGGCATTTTAGAAAGAAACGTCTCTTCTCTACCATCACAATTTTAATTGCCAAATGACTCGCTTCAAATTATGCATCTGTGCAAATGCTAGTCAGAGCTTTCGTTTCCTTTCAGACCGTGTCTATGGTAACAGCTGAGCATTGCCAACTACGATTGAATGTATTTGTTTAAAGTATTTTTATGTAAACCTCCAAATTTAAAAATGTCATCCTGTGTTTGCTTCATAATGAGTTTTCATTTTATTTTATTTTATATATGCATTTTGTTTTATTTTGTTTTATTTTGTGCTATTTTGTATTTGCGAAAAACACGGGGCTCTATTTATTAGGCAGTTCATCAAGGTTACTCTGTTTTCAGAGACTGCTGGCACCATAAAGGTGACTTGAAAGCAGCCGGGGAACTCTCTTGCTGAAGCCAAGCGGGTGTTGGTACAATTTGCTGCAGGTAGATCAGAAAGAATAAGCACCAAACTCTCCTCAGATCAACACTGCGTTGATAAAGAAGCTTATTCCCTTGATAGTCCACAACTGCAATTAAACGAACATCTTAATTTGCAGGTTTTCCCAAAATGATTGGTGCGATAGACTGAACGCAGGTTACATTTGTAACCCCGCAGAGGTCTGCATGACGAATTGAAAACCATTTCAATCAATCCATGATCAAGCAATACGTGATGCATAAAAGACTTTCACAGAAATTAGTCATTGAGGGGCTTGTCATGACTTGTATTATTTCTGTGCCAGTCCCTCTGTATTGCGACAGGTGGCTTTCGGTTGTGATCTTCAAAAGGTTCCAGTTCTTTTCATTTGCGTGTTTATTAACAGGGCCCTGTAGAGTGTAGATAGACTTAGGCCAAAGGGTAGGAGGCAATTCTTTACACAGACAGTAGCCAACTTAAAAATAAACCTCTTAAAAACATGTTTCGTGATCTGCAAGCTTGATTTATTTAAGTTTTTATACAGTCCCACCAGTGGAATTATTTTTGGTATTTCCTATATTCATGTAGCATTTTGAGGACTGGTTTTATTTGATGTCTTGTTGTTTATCAGGTAAAAGCTTAAACCACAAACCCTATTAATATACTCTCAGGATTTGACATAATAACTGCCAGGTAAGAGTCACAGTACTCCAAGGAGCACTATCAGCAATTTGCATGATATGAAGTTACCACTGGAGAGGTTGGACATGTTGACTGTCAGCTTAAATTGGAAATGATGTCATAATCTGGATGTCTAATTTAATGACACATCAGCATGGGAATCACTCCAATTAATTAGCCTGTGTGTGGTCACAGCTGCCAACAAAAAAGAAAACCCTAATTGCATCTCACGTCCTTTCATATAGGTGTCATTTCAGTGTTCTTAATATCTCAATACAGCCTCTGAAGTTCATGTATCAGATTTGTATTTATATTGTAATGTTAAATGTGGTTCAATGCACCATCAAACCCCAGCTGGTTAGAACACAGTTAAAGAGGGAACAGTTTGCTGAATGTACTGAATTAGTTGAATTGTGTAGTATCTTATCCAATATGAAATTCCAATGTGATTCACATTGTATAAATGTAAACCGTACTTGGTCAGATAAATGTGATTCCTTTTTTCTTCTTCTTCCAATTTAACTTTTTTTTTTTTTTTTTTTTTGTGTGTGTGTGTATGTATGTTAGGACAGTTCCACACAGCTGGACCTGCTACATTCAGGAAGACCCCAGTGTAAACAAGAAGGGACATCTCTGTTGGGCCCTAATCAGTAAAACCAGTTGAATTGATCAAAAACACAATAACATTGACCTTTTTAGACTGAGAAAGTCTTTTGTGGTGTTTTAACCTGGGCACGCACACATAGAGGGTCCTCACAATGGCATAACTAATGAGGCTAAAAATATTTGACCTTAGCCAAATACAATTTGAAACGTCTATAGGAAGCTAAGAATATATGGAGTTATAGTGTGTACCATTTAGTGTGCCAGACAGATGGTCGGACAGTCAGCACAAGGGTTGTTCCTATTTTGGTATGTAACTCTTCTTTTTTTGTTTTCCAATTCAGGGTAATGAACCAGCAAAACTAGCCAGGAATTGAACAGCATATAACTTCTTGAAAGATGGATTCAGTTTCAGACCCAGTTTGTATAAACGGAGGGGAGAATGGTGAGGAATGGGCTGAGCCGGCTAATGAAGAGCTGGTAAGTTAGTTTTTGTATCTGCACTGGTATGATGTTATCAACTATGAGAAGCTAAGCAAGGTTGTATTTGGCCAGTATTTGGATGAGTGGCCTTCAAGGACAATCAGGAACTCCAGAAGGGTTTTTATTGGCTCAGTAAGGGGCACTCTTCCCTGGGCGCTGCAGTGATCTTGGGAGGCACTGTGCTGTAGGAGGTACATCCTTCGAAGGAGCATAGCATTAGTCATTTTTAAACTTTTATTCAGGGTATATAAATTTCTCAAGAAATGGTTTGACTGGAAGTCATCATCAATGTTGAACATGAACAAGACTTTTAGTTGTAACATTCGTCATTAAATTTATTAAGCGTTGTAGGAGTCTGTATTTAATATTTCTTTCTGGTGTTCAGTTGTTGCAGTATTTTTTAGATTTAAGATGTAGTGGTGCTTCTGTAAACTGTGATGCTTGTTGTTTTGTCGCAGCCGTCACAAGTACACGTAGGAAGATGATCTTGCAGTTTTCGCAGAAAGCCATTACAGGGAACATGTGTTCTGATGTCTGTTACAGCACTGTGTTAAGGAAACCTTGATCATTTCAGCTGGAGAGTCAAGGCAAGACAACTTGAAGACTCGCCCCTGTTTACATCATTATGTTAGACCCTATGACGTTTTAAAATGAAAACACAATGACACTTGTAATGTGGGAGTGTCTCTTACATACTTTGTTGTTCAATTTTAGAATAAAGACATGTTCAGTTATCTGTCTAACGAGGAGAAGGAATGTCTAAAATACCTAATGGACACCATTGATTCCTTGGAAGCTGATATGGTGGCTGACGATCAAGAAGAAAGGACAGGTACTGTAATGTTGTAATATTACAGTGGAATGATCGACACAGGTCCGACTAGATGAACCGGCATGTATTTATATATTTTCTTTCTCTATCAGGAGGAGCACAGGAAACAGGAACACTAATAGGTGTGTAATGAGTAATGACTAATGGCAAATTCTCCTTTGCTCTATGATTCTCTAACTCACTGACTACTATTATGGTCTGTACCTGGTTTAACTACAGGAACCCCACTAGTTCAAACTTTGCAGTCCTAACTCAAACCTAAAATAATACATTTTGATCTTACAGTGCTAAACATTTGGTAGCAAGAACATGACTATGTAATGTACCCAATGTTTATAGAGAGGGTAATGATTCTATGATGCAGAGCCTATGTTAGGGCTGGTAGTGTGTTTCATAACCTATTTTGTTAATAAATCTTGATGGCATATATGCATAGAGTTTACACAGAATGGTGTCATAAATGCAAGCTTCTCATTTTCTATACAGTTATTTGATTAAATATAAAATTCATGTAGAATCAAAAAAAAATATTCCTAACTTCAGTTTTACAAATTCTGTTTAAGATCCACCTTCAGCAGCAAAACACAGTATTTATATGTGACTTTCACGTGCGTTAATAAAGAGCTGGTAATCCAAGAATTTTAATAGGGGCAATATATAGGGGTAATATAGGGTAATCCTGGGAACCACGGTACATATACACAACTCTCCAAAGGGTTTTGGGACAGATTATAGAATATATGCACAAAACTGGGCATGAGGTATACGCTGTAAAGCATACCAGTCTTACCAAATGCCATTGGAGACATACATATCCTACCTAATCATTCTGCATTGGTAGCACTTCGTCTATAAAATGTCTGTGGGTATTGGAAGAATATCAGGATATGTACTGATCAAGAGTGGAGTCAAGTCCCCATATTTATTGGAGGGTAGTATATAATCCAATAGATCACAGCACTGTCCGTATATTTTGTTTTTAGACAATGCGGATGATAGAGACAGTGGTCTTAACACAGAACCAGAACAAGAGGAGGTCACCCCCGCTGCTGAGGAACCCCAGAATCCAAATCCAGCCACAGTAGATCACAATCACCAACTTGAAATGCCAACATGTGCCCCTCTGGATATACAAGCTCTCCGTCCTCAAACCCTGGTCTCTCCACGACTGGCCCGATCCTCCAGCCACCAGCCTGCTCACGTGCGCAAGTTTGACACCATCTTGAGATCAGGAGTCAGTGTCCAGGAGCTACGGGCTCAGGTTCTGGCCCGGTTTGGTGGTACCTGCACGGATGAATCATCAAACCTCCGCGAGGGTCCGCGATCCCCTACTTCTCTATTTCCAGAAGGTTCAGACTTCAATAGCCCAAGGGTCGATGCTCTTCAGAAACTGGGGCTCCTTAAAACTACAGAAGAGGCACCAACACTACCAGAGTCTCCCAAGGAACAGAAGTACTCTCAATCGCCCCCAAATACGACAATGTCAAGCCATCAACTGGCATCCACCATTGAGGATAAAGACCATCAGGAAGCCTTAGAAAAACTGGGACTTTTGCAGCTCTAACTCGATGTAACTCGGATCTCTCTCCTGAGATTTTTTTCATCTAAAGCAACTATGCAATAGCTCTCTGCAATACCTGTGAGTAATATGCAGTAGTACTCACAGGTATGCAGAACATCTCACCACTTGAATTCTGTTCAACTTTCTATTTGACTGTTTTCTGGGTGGGGTTAATATGGGCATTTAATATTTTTATATAAAAACAGGATATTTGTCACCTAGGAGGGGGGGGGGGGGGGGCGGGGAGGGGGCAATATATATATATATCTATATATATATATATATATATATATATATATATATATATATATATATATATATAACATATATATATATATATGTGTGTGTGTGAGTGTGTGGATATCCTGTATACATGTATCCTGTTGTTCAACCACTAGTGTAGTGTGTTTTCGTCTACACATTTAAGTCTTTTACTTTAAATTCAGAAAATGAAAATAACAGCTAACAGAATGTTAATAATATATAATAAGATAAATAATAATATAATAAGAATAATATATAAACAAGGTAACTAATTGTGCAAAATGTTTCACAAATACAGTTACTTAAGTGAATTGGGGGTTTAATTTTTAAAAAAAAACATATATATATATATATATATATATATATGATATATATATATATATATATATATAATATTTATTAAATTTGTAACTTGTTAAGGGTGTGACATATCTAATGTATTATGCTTGAATCATTCAGTTATCACATCTTTTAAAAGTGGTAGGTGAATAATTAAGGGTTATGTAATTGTGAAGCATGTGGTTTCAGATGGACAGAAGTGCAGTTACGGTTGAAATCTAAATGACATTTTAGAAAATTAATAAAAACTGTCAACCCAGTCAACCCCTTCAGCTATTTTTACCTCAACTATAATCTCTGTCAAATTAGTCTACCCCAATACTGCACTTTGGCCGAGGCCTCGGCCTCAGCCTAATATGTCTTTGAGGTGTTGACTTCAAATTTGTTCCACAGCTGTACTCAATTATTCTTTCAATCAATTCAATTATGGATATTGTCAAACAAACAGTACATTTTTGAGTAGCTGTCGTGTGACAAAGCAGTCTTTGCCACACTTTCAGACAACAGTTAAGATATAGACTTCATATTTTTAAGGCCAGGGATATTGTAAAATGTGCTGGTGATGTTTTTCTTTGACCTAATAGGTCTGTGATCAAAGCACTAGTATCTTCTGTAGTTTAGTTATTGATGTTCTCTTTTAAAATATATTTGACAATTCTGTGTTAGTCCTGTATTAACAGTAAGATGCACACCTTTAAAAAAATGCATCTTCACATTCAACCTACTGCATTTTATTCAGTAAAAATAACATTTTCTCCTGTAATTTACTTTTGCTGCATTTACATTGCTGCAGACAATGGTAAGATTTGCTTACCTCACCATCAGATTTGCCCACCAAATTGAATTCCCCCGATTTCATTTAGTTGGTACAATAGCTCTGACCAGCAGTTTAGGAAACCATTTGGATAAATCACCAAAATGACATTTCCGAGACGGTTTTAAATTGCCTGGACTCTTTTGTAAGGCTAACCAAGTTTTGAAATGAGTTCAAACTTACCCCAGTTGAACTCTGAATTGTAAATGAAAAATGTCCTTAGAATTCTACCCTATTTCGTATGCCATACACATTTTTATTTATATATTAGACAAACAAAACATTATGTGTTGTTTAGGGTTAGTTTAACACTAGACACATTAGTGCCATCTGCTGGAAGGTGGTTAATACAGCATCATTATATAAACACTTCTATTTGGAACAGGATGAAGAAGCATTTTATACAAAAAATAAAGGGCCATATTCTCTATGTGTATATATTCTGCATATTGTTTAATACCAATATAGTGTACATGCTACCCTTAAAATCAAAAGTATCTTGAAAGCAAAACAGCCTTGTTCTACCTATTGTAATATTAACAGGGCTCAACAATAGGAAGACAGGATATACTGCAGCCATGATGGCAGTGCTTTGACCTGCAAGTCTGCAGAGGGTTTGCATTGTGACCATTTTTCAATGATTCCTTCAGGGGAGTTAGGTGCAGAAATCTGCAGTACAAACCTAGCAGCAATATAAAGCAATAACACCTGGTACTTCTGCAGCGACTGAAAATACAAAGAAAATATAAAGAAAATATAAAGGTCATGTGCGAGCTTGTGCTCTCAAACAGGAAACACAGTATTCTGTTTTTTTTTTTTTTCTTGTGCAGACGACAGTTATTATAAAAATACACAATGGGAAGCATTTATCAAGGTATTTCTGAAACTGACCCAGCTATTAATGTTGCAAAACTAGTATTCTTCTGACTTCTGCAACAGCGTTTTCATTTTATTTCTTCAAGTTTAAGAAGAAAAATAAAAAAAGTGAAAATACCAAAAATAATATGCAGTGGAGCTGCCAGATCTGTGTTGTCCTCCGGCACTGTAGGTCTGGTGGCATCGCTGTGGATCTGCAGTGTGAAAAATGACGGACTGGCACGTTTCGGAGGACGCATGCTCCAGCCGCCATTTCTTGAGTAATGGCTTCCTTCTGGCCAGATTTGTGGAGTGCTGGGGATATTGTTGTTACATGCACACTTTGACCAGTTTTGGCCATAAAAGCATGTAGCTCTTGCAAAGTTCCCACTGGCCTCTTGTTAGCCTCTCTGATCAGTCTCTTTCTTGCTCAGTCATCCAGTTTGGAGGGACGGCCTGATCTAGGCAGAGTCTTAGTGGTGCCATACACCTTCCACTTCTTAATAATCGTCTTGACAGTGCTCCAAGCGATATTCAAGGTCTTTGGTATTTTTTTATACCCATCCCCTGGTCTGTACATTTCAACAACTTTGTCCCAGAGTTCTTTTGAAAGCACCTTGGTGCTCATGGTTGAGTCTTTGCTTTGAAATGCACTACCCAGCAGAGGGAACCTACAGGAACTGCTAGTCAGGGAGCAATAGTGGTTTGATAACCAGAATCATGGCTAATACTGAGAAAGAATAAACACTAATGGTACTGTAACAGAAAACAAGAAAGTCAAAAAATGTAAATGAATTAGAATAGGTAACATGTAGTCATAAACATTAGATTAAAATGTGCACAAATTTCATATGCTTAAGCGCAAAAATATTAGAATTCCTCCAAAAGCCAAATTTGAATGAAAATTGCTAAGGTTTGTGATAAATGTGCAGAATTTTTCAACTACATTACATTGTTGCGTAGTATTCCAATTCTGCGCATTCACGCGTAGCTCTTGTGCATTTCTGCTATGTTGGTATTGAATGCGCAGGTGGATTTGTGAGGCACAAACACTTTTGCGAATTGAACAAAAAATTGCTATTTTTCAACTTGGCGCAACTGTTTTGTGCCATGTTGGAAAATATAAATTTTTGTGCAAAAGCAGTAATTTTTGTGAGGCACAAATTTTGCAAGGGGATTGCGCATCGCTTTGAATATCTGGGCCTACAGCGTCAGCATCACAATTCACAGAAAAAGGTACATGTATTTTTTTCCTTTAATTTTAATCAATCTCTCTTTCAAACTATGCATGTAATATATAATCTTGGCAGTTCAAAGACCCTACTAATACACATTGTTTATGTTTGATTTTTGAACAGTATTGCTCATTTACTGACTAACACGAGTTGCAGTCAGGGTTGGACTCTGGTAAATTAAATATCAAATAAAACTAGACAGCAACCATTATTTACTTCTGACTGACAGGTATAGTACATAAAAATATCAAGGTTCGCTGATTGAGCTGGTGTCTTTAACTCAGTGTGTGGTGTGTGTGCGCGAAGCAGAGTCTTGCATTGATGCCGGGGATTTGAAATTATTGAGTACAAGAATACAGATACATGAAGGCTTATTTTATATATATGCCAATATTTCTGACAAAGCTGGCCTCTTTATTCTATCACAGTAGGGTTTGACCTTACTAAAATTAGTGTCCAAACAATTATAGGCGTTGGTGTAATGTTAAACCATTTTTAAGAGCTTTTCTTGCAATTAGATCCCTGACTAATATATATATATTATTGTTGCGTGTGAATAGTTTTTTTCTTTTTTTTACACAAATCAAACCAAAACAAACAAAACAAAGCTAACACACTAGAGGTTCTGAACTAAACAAGTAGAGCCTTGTTTAATATGGGGATAGCCTTAACCTGTTTACCCCAACCAAAACCAACACAAGTTCTTTGTTATTTTGAATCAGTTTTCTTTCTTTCTCTCTCTCTCTCTCTCTCTCTCTCTCTCTAGCTCAAAATCTCTCTCATCCACACATTTCCCTAATTATGTTTTTAAAGGTCACACAATCATTCAATTATCCCATATCAGTAAACCATTAATTACAATTTAGGAGGCGTTGACTAACATGGCCTCCCAGTACCTTCACCTTTATCAAGATGGAGTGCACTACCCCTAACCTCGTGGTCCTAAAGCCTCCACATTACAGTTAGCAATGTACACTCCATCACATACCCTCCCCTTTTCCTGTGAGGTTGGGCATGCAAACTTTCCCCTGTCTGTGGGAATGTGACAAGGTGAGACATGTGAGACATGTGAGAATGTGACAAGGTAGCTGAGTGGATACAGGTGCAGAGGTGATGCAGTGCAGAAATGAAGCAAACAAACTTTTAATCTGGTTTTGAAAGGGGGTACTTTATTTTGTAATCCCAGGTCTGGTGACCAGAAACACTTATAACAAAAGCAATGTTGGTTTTGCATACCCAAACAATAATGAAACCACACGTATCCGCCCCATAATAATACATACACTATCACCAGCCCTGGGTGAGTGCAGTAGTGCTCATGGTGGGTGATACAGTTTAGTTTATAGTGACAATGGTGCAGGGATGTTTTGGCTTTAGTGCTGGCCCTTGGCGACAGCTCCGGAAACGTGTTAGTAGTCTAGTGTACAAACAAGAAGATTTAATACATATACAAATAAACACACAACCAACATTCATGATCTTTGCTATTTTAATTTTTAATTTTTGCTTTCCTTTACTGGTTCGCTCTCAGTCCTTCTCGGTTTCCATGTAAACCAATGAGAAGGAACGGATTACGATTCTCTGTCCCCTCATATGCTGTCACGCATGACCCCTTGGTAAACGAGTGCAGCTGCCTTTACAATCTGCGGCTGTTACGTTATTTCCCTTCCGGGTCAATACACTCTTGCAGTGGAGTCTCGCATTCTTCCAGACTGACCGACTTCCCGACCCGGGGAAAGAACTGTCAGGTCAGCCCATCCAAAGAACTCTGTTCTCGCTGCTTAGCACCTTCACAAGGCGGCAGGGAGATTTATAACTATGATTCACTGTATTTCTGTCACAGGGAATCTTGACAAGAAATCAGCATTGATATGTCCCTTTACTTTCTTGTACTTTGCATCAAACTAGCATGGTTGTAATACGAGAAACCACCTGGTTATTCTTGCATTTGTACCTTTCTGCCTGTGCATCCACTGTAAGAGGGCTTGATCTGTCCTAAGCATACATTTTCTACCCCAGAGATAATAGTGGAGTGCTTCTATTGCCCATTTCACCACTAAACACTTTTCAATTGTTGCGTAGTTTTTCTGTCTGGGGAGAAACTTCCTGCTTAAATGCAGGATAGGGTGCTTTTCACCCTCGTACATGTGTGACAGCACTGCCCCCAACTCGACCTCTGAGGCATCTGTCTGAAAGACAAACGGTTGCTTAACACCTGGACTTCTTAAAACAGGATCAGAACACATTGCTGATTTCAAGTCTGCAATGCTGTTTCCGCATCAGTTGACCAGATTACCATATATGGGGTTGAGCCTCTGGCTAGTACTGTTAATGAAACTGCTCTTGTATTGAAATCTTTAATAAATCTTCTATAGTATCCCATTAAACCAAGAAAGGCTCTTTTCTGTTTTTTGTTTACAGGACTTTTGCAGGACATAATAGCCTTGAACCTATTTACTTGAGGCTTTATCAAACTTCGGCCCAGCGAAAACCCCAAATATTTGGATTCTTGCTATGCAAAGGCAATGTTCTTTATATTGGCTGTTAAACCCACTTTTCTAAGGGATTCTAAGTCTAATCTTCTGAATTTGTGATTCCAATCGACACTGAAGATTATCTCGAAGTATACTGTGGCAAACTGCTCATGCAGCTTGAGGATCTGGTTCATTAACCTTTGAAATACCGCTGGTGCACCATGTAACCCAAATGGCAGAACTGTAAAATGATATAACCCTTCCAGTATTGAAAATGCAGCTGTCTCTCTACAGGAGGCAGACGGCGGTACCTGCCAGTATCCCTTAGTTAGATATAGGGTGGTTCTAAATTTAGCTTTGACCTTCGACTCTCAGCATGGGGCAGGCAACAAATTTTGATACTTGGTACTCATCAGGTTTTGGTACAGGAGTGGTGCATGTAAATAAACAAAG
The DNA here is from genome assembly GCF_017654505.1 of Polyodon spathula. NCBI lineage: Eukaryota > Metazoa > Chordata > Actinopteri > Acipenseriformes > Polyodontidae > Polyodon > Polyodon spathula. Next base: position 12,368,122 of record NC_054556.1, read on the forward strand.
TCCAAACACTATTCAAATGTCCCCAGTAAAAGTCTGTATTAATTTACAAAACAATAATCGCCCCCTCTACCAACAATGGTACTGGGGGTATACGGCAGTACGGCAGGTTTTCAATCCTCAAATAATACACACTAACAATCCGCGTCACAGCAGTCTTGTACATCACAGTGTGCTTTCCCTCTCCCAATGCAGTGAAGTACTGTACTTGTTCATGCTCTGTTCTGCAGTGCTGAGTCCTGTGCTGTGAGGCTGGTGCTCAAGTGTTGATTGTGCTCTGTGGTTCAGTGCAGTGCTGTGTCCTATGCTGTGAGGTTGGTGCACCAGTGTTGATTGTGCTGTGTGGTTCGGTGCAGTTCTGTGTCCTGTGCCGTGAGGTTCATGCTTGAGTGTTGATGCTGGCTTTTTGGCTGCAGCTTCCACACTTCTAATAAGATAGGACCTATCTTTCGGCGCTGCACTTCAACCTGTCCACTTCCCCCCTTGAAGCCTTTGTGGTTTAGCCGGGGACCTCTATTTTTGGCTATGTGACTTCCGGGCTTTCCCGGGTTCCCCTAACACTTCAGGGTCAAAGGGAAACAGGTCTGCCAATGCCTCCTTCTGTATGCTAGAGGGCCCTGGCTGTTCTTCACTAGAAATATGTAAGTACCTCTCTAGCCTGCAACAACTTGTCAAGAATTCCCATTTTAATTTTAAACGCATTTTTACTGTGACCAAGTATGACAAGGAAGGCGTGTGTGGTGACGTCAGACCAGGAAGATGAAGCTCCCACACAGACAGACTGGGGTACAGCTGCGCCACATTTATTATTAAATAAACAAAATAAAAGGTTTAAACAAAAGTTTATAAAAACAAAACGGCTTGTTGGCCAAAACAGACAAACAAAACAAACAGACATGGAACAAACAAATATTGTGCTGGTGAAAACCAGCCCAGGTAGCAATTGCTCTGGTATTGAGTTTCTTACGACTCACGACTCATTCCGCCCTGAACACAACAACCGTTGCAGCCAAACTGCAGGTCTTTTATATTATGGCCAAGGGGTTAACTGTGCTATTATTTATCTTATTACCCCTCGGCCATAGTCTGACGAGTTTACTAATTCTGCGTGACTGTCAGCTAGTTAAATTATCAATAGCTAACAGTCACGCATTCTCACAAGGTCATTTTAAAATAACACAACAATAGCAAATAATGGTGGACAGCATCTCATTTATTCTGCCAAATAGTAAAATGCTAAATAATACATTAAATACAAAACACAAATCATAATACGCACAGGGGTGGGGAATACTCCATCACACCAAGGTGGCTGGGTACATTTTTATATCCCTGTGAATACAGATAATACAGACTTCAGAATGGTTCACAACCTCAAAGTTTCCCAATAAGTCAGCCTACACTAAACTTTGGCTACACCCCAAATCAAGCAAAGCTATCATATTTATACCTTCTAATTCCACGGGTATTACATATTCTTTGATGGCTAGTACAGTAAATAGGTAGTTGAATGTGTTAACCATATGATAATACATACTTTTATTTTCCTTGTTATTTGGACAATCCCTTGCCATATGACCCCAGCCATACCAGCTAAAACACTTTTATCATACTGTTTACTTTCCCCACCCCAAGGTCCTTTAAAGGTTTCAGACTGCTCTTCAGCGCCCCCTCACCCAAATTCTGATTTACCGGTACCTCCAGTAGTCCTGAGCTTCAGGTTCTGTGATCGCCAGGTTGTCCTTGTAGTTGTCGGAGAAGTGGTTCTGACAATGTCCATCGCTGTGGGCTGCCGCTCGACAAGTGCAGTTAACTCATCAGCAGTTTGAGGGTCGCCTTGATTGACCCACTTCCTCAAAGACGAAGGTAAGTTTCCCCAAAAATGCTCTAGGAGCTCCAATAGCTCTATCACATGAGCTGAGCTGTTGATTTATGGTTTCAGCCATCTTCTGGCTAAATTAATTAAATCAAACAACCGTGACCTCTGGGCTTCTCCTTCTATATTCCTCCAGGTATGGAACCGTTGTGCTGTGGTTGCAGAAGTACACCCTCTCTGGCCAATATTTTGGACTTGAGCAAAATGTAGTTGGCAGCTGCAGCTGGCTTCGAGTCAGAATAAGCTTTCTGCACCTCCCCCACTCAGGAAAAGGACAACAATGCAATGTGCTGACAGCCAGGCCTCCATTTCCACTGTCCTCTCAGCTGTCCTGTGATTAAAAACAACAAAGAACGTGTGTTTGTTTTGGTTGAGGTAAACAGGTTTAGCCTGTCCCCATATTAGACAAGGCTCTACTTGTTTAGTTATGAACCCGAGGTAGGTTAGGTTTTGTTTTGTTTATTTTGGTTTGGTTTGTGTATAAAAATAAATGAACTTGTCAGCAGCATAGAAGTCTCAGTTGTGGACAACAGTAATTTACTGCTGAGGACTGACTGAAATGATGTTGTATCTCCACATACACTGTTTTTATATATTTATTTGTACTTCTCAAAACTAGTTGCCATGGATCACAGGGAAAAGACTTAAAGCGACTATTAAGGAAAACATAGGGTCCCAAAGCTACAGAAACTGTCTACAGTTTACATTCTTGTTATTCTTCAAAATTAAAAATAAGGCTGTTTTTTTATCCCAGATTGTGATTTCCAGCTCTTTTTGTAAAGAGGATAATTAAGCATTAATTTTAAATATATTTTATAAGAAATCAAATGAATGTACAGCTATGGCCAGATGTTTGCTTCAAAAAGTCGAATGAATGCTGCTGAATAATGTTACATTAACTTGCTGAATTACATACTACTTTGTAGTTTTTCATAATTAATGAAAAACTGACTAAAATTTAATATGAAATACTGTACTACTATTATGGCTTCTGGTAGACTTTTGCTATGCAATTTTGTAGTTTCTTTGATTACATCATGTTAAATAAAATATCTAAATTATGTTAATAATTTATATGGACATTCATGGATTAGGGCCATCCTATCTCCAAGAACTACTAACTCTGTATATTCCTATTCATTCTTCGAGATCAGAAGATGCAGAACTGTTAGTTATTCCAAAAGAACAATTGGATTCTTTTAAGTCAATTGAAAACATTTATGAATGTGCTTTAATATAAGACACGGTCATTGCTTTCATATGATATCATAACTCCTCTTAAAGGATCCCAATGATTGAGCATCATCTTCATGACCAGGTAACCAAATCCATGCCCTTACTGTTCTCTGTGTGAAGAAGTGTCTCCTACCCTCTCTTCTAATTCTATATCCACTTTATTTCCAGTAGTGTCCTCTGGTCCTGGATTTTGTGTTGTGCTTAACTGTGGGGTTAACTTTAAAGTTAATTAATAAGTAATATAAATATTGTTTTCATATTTAAGTATATGAGAAAAATAAATAACAATATTCACTTATTTTGAGCTGTGTTTTATTGAAATATTATTAAAATCTGTTAATAGTATAACATTTTGACTTGCTAATTAATTTGATAACCAATATATTATTTTAGTAAGTTTCTAAAGAGCTGAAACACTTCCTGACTCAGTATTGCATTGCAGACGTATTGAAGCTCTGGGTCAGTGATAGTTACGGTACCACCTGCCTTGCCAGATTTGATTACAGAGAATCAGAAGATAGATAGTGCTCTTGTCTTAATGATTCTCTGTAACGAAGTTAAGAAGAAAGCACCCTAGATCATTTTGTGAAAAACTGTGCCAAAAAGGCAGGTCTAAAACAAAAGAAAATGAAAGCAATTTATAATACTGAAGTTTGATTCTACATGGAATATATGTTTAATCAAATAAATATTTTGAAAGAATAGTGAAGAATACATTATAAAGTTTTTTTTTTTTTTTTTTTTTTTTGCTTTTATGTTGTAGCTGGAACAAGCAAACTGCACAATTTATAGGTTTCATAAAAAAATGGAAATGAGGTTATAGGTTTCAGTCTCTTAAAAACAAATATACATCTTGAAGAGATGTAGGATTAACTAAGCTATGTTAAGCCAAAAACACCTAAGCACACATAGCACAGAAGTAGTATAGTTAAAACTGTATTCTAGTGGTAGCTTTTATTTATGATTACTGGCTCCAGCCCAGACATATTCCTAACAGTCACACAATCAGTTCACCGCCAACTCGAAATAATGTTAGAAGAAAAAGGTTTTGTTTTGCTAATATGTGTTTCTATTTTATGTGCTGCTATGCTTCTCTGTGGATGTCATTACATTCATTGTAAAGGCAAACTTGTGGAAAATTACTGATAAAAGACACATTCCTTATTTGGGGATGATATATTGTTGGTTTCTGGTACTCTTCCTGTGTCTTGTAATCTCTTGTAGTAATATATCTTATTAGCAAGGTGGGTGTGTCACATGCAGGAATTGTGAGCTTGATTATTAGAAATAGAACAGGCCCACCAAGAAAAAGACCTTGGTGTTGGAATAGAATCGCAATGTGGGAAACAATTAAAATGGCAAACAAAAGGCTTGGGTATATAGGCAAAAGTGTACAGTACAAATCCAAGGAGGTTATGATGAGGTTGTAGAATGCACTGTTGAGACCACACTTGACCGCACATGATGTTCAATTCCACTCACCATGCAACCAAAAACATTGTGGTACTGGATAGGAATATCCCGGGGTTTAAAGGAATGAGCTACGAAGGTAGGTTGAAGAAATGTTATTTATTTAGCCTGGAACAAATAAGATTTACAGGTGTCTTTGGAATCTGAAAATAGGTTGATAAACTGAACCTTAAGCATACTTTAAATGCAGCACAGAAACTGTATATAATAATATCTTTATATAACGTATTTCATAGTGGACCACAATCACAAAACGCTTTACAGTAGGCTGTGAACTATATGCAGAGTCACTTAAAATAGGACATTGATTTAACATCTCATCTGCAGGATGGAGCACAAGGAGGTTAAGTGACTTGCTCAGGGTCACACAGTGAGTCAGTCAGTGGCAGAGGTGGGATTTGAACCGGTGACAAGCCCCTGGACTTTAACCACTGGACCACACTGCCTCCAAAAATGATTTAGGACAGAAGGTAGGATACCTTTCTTCACACAAGAGTGCTGAGGGCATGGATAGGGTGATCTAGTCATTTTGTTGAGGCAGAATTACTTGGATTCCTTTAAGACCCAGCTTGACAAAGTTCTGAAATCAATGGGCTACTAGGAACCGAACGAAAATATACAGTAATGGAGCAACTGCAGGGAGAACAACTCAGAATTATTGCAAATATCATAAAAAGGTACAGGACCACAGTAGTGGCAGCAGGGCCCCAAATTTTCACTGACTTAATGATGTAAACATAATGACGTAATTACTAATATATGTACTGAAGACACTCTACCAGTGGTCCTCAAAGTAGTGCCCACAAAGCCAGGCCATCGTGCCCATGGCAGCTGTTCTTAAATTATGGGTAGTGAACACATTTCTGGCGGGTCGTAGCGTGGGAAAATAAATAAAGCTTTAAACACGTTTTCCAACAAAAGCGTCACAGCAGTCTGTTAACAGTACTGCTCGCTTATGCTGTGCTTGTACGTACGCATATTTTTTTTTTTTTTTCCCTAAAGGGCCTATGTGATATGATCAACCAACTGAATATCTGCATTTTCTCTGTGGTAGCCCAATCATAAGTTAGCTGGGTGGGACATAAGCTGTGACTGTTTCAGTTGCAGGTACTGCCAATAAGTTTAACCAATAGGCGAGTCAAACTTTTACGCAGCTGTCCAATCATAAGCAGCAGAGGCCGTTCAAGAAAATTAAAAGCAATTGAGTAGCCAATGGAAAAGTGAGAGATCTGACAGCTGTCCAATCATTTGTGAGCAGAGGCGGGGTTTTAATATGCCGGATAAGCACTGAATTTCACCGACTGTTAGAGAAAGAGAATACATTTCAGTATTTAGAATTTAATTTTTTCTCTATATATTCTTTAATTTCACCAGAGAAGGGAAACACGAAGTATATTTAGTTACATATCCACTTTCTCTGAATTGTACTGGAGATGAGTGATCTTTAAAACAGAATAGTGTTGACAAATTTGCCAAATTTAAACAAAGGCGAGACGCTATCTATTTAGTTTATTCATGTGTAAACATGCTATTTAAAAATATTTGCAATGCGTATTTTATATAAATTATTTAAAGAATAAGCACAGAACGCACAATTACTGTCGGAGACTTGGCCTTATCAGAGTGAGCCAAGAATAACTACCATTAAAACTCTTAATATAAGAGCCTATGCAATAGTCAGCGTACCCACAAACAGCCAAGTAAGATCAATTTATGTCTGTGCCAAAATTACTTTGAGGACCACTGCTCTATACTGTCAGAAATAGCAACATATTCTCCAAGAACGCACACTTTACCAAAAGATTTTGACAGCTGGAAATCCGATTTACCACCAACAGGCATAGCAGCACAAATTCCATAACATTAGCAAGCTACAAGTCACTAGCACATATAAAGAAAATGACAAAAGCTCTCAAACGTCTATTCAACTTCCCAAAGTGAGCTTAAATTTAAAAAGCTCTCATACAGTGACTAAAAGTGAATGTTAATATTTCCCTTTGAGCTTTAGAAAAGTGTCAGCTATATGGAAACAAAAACAGAACAGGAATAGAGGCATGAGTTGAGCATAACATACAGTACATCTCAGCTGCATCAGTCAACTGAGTTGATAAAATTAAATGTGGGTACTTACATTACTGGCGCATTTGTTGATTTGTCGGTTCGTTTTCTTTTTACAAAATGTGTCGGGACATAGATAATGCATAAGACACACATATATCTATAATTTACTGCAAAGTTGGCTAAACGTTCTGTATTATTATACTTCTTAGCAGATGCCCTTATCCAGGGTGACTTACAATTGATACAAGATATCACATTATTTTTTTTACATACAATACCCATTTATACAATCGGGATTTTACTGGAGCAATCTAGGTACCTTGCTCATGGGTACAGCAGCAATGTCCCTCGACCCTCCAGTTAGGAGTCCAGAACCCTAACCACTACTCCACACTGCTGCCCTGTGTAGGTAATTAGATAGCTAATTGCAAATGTAAAAAAATAACTAAACAGTAACTGCACAAGCTGGTTGCTTGTGTGCCTTGCAATGAAAGGAAAGTTCCTGTATGAATGCTGCTGACGTGCTGTAATTAAGATACTATAGTATCGAAGATGTAAGATCTCATATCTCAGCCGTCCAATCACCAATCTTTTTTTTCTTTTCTCATAACCATGACAACGGTACTGGGGCGGGTGGGACGGTTATATATTTCTGAACCATGAGGATGAGCTAGACTTGCATCAGCGGATTACATTCTGATACGGTTTGGTATGAAATGTTTTTAATTCCATAACTGGGTGGGCCCATGAGCAAAATGGGTGGGCCCAGGCCCCTCAGGCCCAAGCGTGGCACCGCCCCTGCAGGACCATGTGGCAGGATGAAAGCCCTGCCAGTGCACAGGTGTGTGGGGGTGTGTGGGGGTGTGTTGGGGTGTGTGTGGGGAATATTGGGTTGGCAGGGAGGGGGTTAAATTCCTCCCTGCAGAAACACGTGGGAATGTGGCTGGGGCCGTAAATTGAATACAAGGTGATTAATTAGGTGCCAGTCACAGGGTGTAAAAAGGGTGTTAAAGGAGAGTTAATGTTGGAGAAGGTGAGAGTAGAGTGTATGTTGGTGTTTGTGGGGTATAGTCGCTGTAAAGGTAACTGTTGCTCTGTATTTGTCTTTTTTTTTTCATTAAATGTTTGCTTTGGTCGCTGTGAAGCTGGTTTGTTTGTTCCTGTGTTTTGTTTGTGGTTTTATTATTGTTATTATGAAATGTGCATACTAGCGTTCAAACGTGCAGCTTCTTTGTCCAAGTCTCACTTCCTGGTAGAAACAGTCTTGCCAGTGACGCTGTCCTGTTCACAGACCAGTAAAAGAAAATCTTGAAAATGTAATTTTAAAGGCAGCCATAATGCAACTTTAAACGTAAGCCAAGAAACATGGGTAATAATTGGTTTTATAAATGTCAATGCAGGCTCTGTCAGTAGTAAGGTTGCCAACTTTGCATTTTTTCAAAACCAGACAATAAATTCCTGTTCATTGTAAGTAACAAATGGATCTTGTCTACAGCAATAATATCTGGATATCATTCAGCCAGACCGTACTCTTCGAGCATACAAAACTTAATCATAGTAACCTAAAATCTTTGCACCTATCAAATTACAGGAACAATTGACAGGTAGGATAAAGACAATATCCACCGCCATGATTTTTATTTGGTGACCACCTCGGAGTGACTAATAAAAACATATCATTATCAGATTTTATTTAATTATATTTCATACCTTATTAAAAATTTAAAGCTTGCTTAATATTAGAACAATATTCTGTATTCTATATATTAGATATTGCTTTTGTATTGATGTTTTCATTAATAAGTTAGTAAGTTAACTCTTCTGCTTAGTCTGAAGAGTTTGATGGTTTAATTTAGCACCGTATATCAGGAACATCTAGGGGGAAGCAGTCATTATCTGGAGTTTGTTTCAATAGGGAACATTTTTAATACGCACCTGGGATATATCTGGAAGTTCTTGGTTCGCTGCAGATGGTGCTAACTAGCGTATGAGTTTAGTATTGTTCTGAAGTACTGACCAGGGGATCATCCATTTTGTTTGTTGCAATTGACCCCCGAGTGTCTGCTATATTGAATTACTTTAATGCAATGATCATGCACAGTATGTATCATTAAGTTCAGATTCAGGGGTTGTCAAAACAAAAAAAAAAAAAAACGGTGCATAGCTAAGGAAATACCTGTGTCCAGAGCCAATGAGAACAAAAGGAGTGAATTGAATAGCTTTGAGGAGAGTGTGAAGAGGGAGAGATGAGATAACAGAAATGAGATGAAAGGAGTGCATACAAAATGAAAGCCACAGATAAAACAAGGCTATTAACATACTCAAAGAGAACACTGGGCAAGCTTTCATAGACGTTAAGCCCTGCATACATGAGGAAACATGGTTTCAAGACAAACTATTTCCTTGTGTATGCTGGATTTCCGTGTGTCCAGAAACAAAGGCACATGATTCCCGGTTCTACTTTGAGAAACATTTTCAAGAAACATTTTGCCTTTAGGAGAGACTCTGTGAGCATGAGTCGTCGATCATGTGACTGTGCAAGATGGTGACTCCTATAGAAAATGACATGGTTTGGAATCCTGCTACAATCAATCGTTGTATTGGTATGTATGCTGATGCATTGGAGTGTCATTTCGAGCTATCCTACAAGCCTCAGCAGCTCCTCAAAAGTGTCTGGATCCATGTGGGCAAAATTGCGATGACTTAAGCGTAGACCATTTAAAGGATGATGGTAAGCTCCTCTCCTCACGTTTAGGATCCACTCCCTTGCCCACATGGCTCTGTCCCTGTGCTTTCCCCAAGTTTTACAAAGTTTTAGTGCAATTATAAGTGCAGCACCACTCAATGCTGTGCTCTCCCTTCATAACGCTGTAGTCGGGGGCCATAGTAAAGAGACTGCCTTTACATGAGAATACAAGTGCCAGTTAATTGACTTTTTGTAGCATATGGGAGCCATGGCCATACAGTTTATAACCCATTCCGATACAGAAAGATGCATTAGGTTTTAAGATGCATCTTAACAGTTATGTTTGCTAAGCTGCTTTTTCATTTTGCCACTGAGATTTGAAATCATTCCTTCAGTTCAATCAGCTGCAGATCAAGATCAAATCAATTTCAATTGGCACTGTGACAGACCCAGTTAGGACTGTGGGCTGGTTGAACTCAATTGTCCGTTATAAAGGAAGCAAGAGTGAGGTTTTAAATTATACCGTCAGGGAAAGGAGGATTGTAAATTAATTCATAAATAGCAGTTATGTGAAATCTAGACAAGGAAAATTGCAATTCAGAGCTCCTGCACACTTTCATATTTTTTTAACAAACAAAAGGTTTAAACAAAAATTCAAATCCAAAAACAAACCAGCACCCAAGCTGTGGCTATCTTTGTGCAATAATAGAGAGCACACCCTACTGCTCCCAGACCTCTGTCTACACTAACTCTCCCTCTCAAACAAACCTTTCTTTGTTCTTTTTTAAATGGTGTGGTGCCTTCTCCAGGTGACTAACTGAACTGCATGCCTAGCACTCTCAGGTGAATCCCCCCCCGAAGGACACCACACCAAACCAATTATCTTACCACGTGGCTGTGCAGAGGGCGGCCATCTTGGCTTCAGGCTATTCCCCCACTCATGCCAAGATGGCTGTCAGCCACAAACACACATATTTAAATGTGCTGGGCCTCTGCTCTGTCACAGGCTGCTTCTCAATTTTAGTCATCCGCCATAGACATTTGTAATGCATTTTCTTTGTATTAGTAAGTGCCAGCAGTGATTTGGATCTGACAAGCTGTTCGTCTTCCTCAAGTGCACCAACTGATGCAGCATAACAATGAAAATCATTAACCCCGCCCCTGGCCCTGCTCGGCAGATCACTAGATGGCGCTAGCACTTACTTCTACACTTCGGCTAATCTAGCCTACGTTACGTGTGTTTGTAATAGGCAACTAGAACAGAAGAGCAACTGCAAATATTATAAAAGGGTTCAAACAAGACCTCTAAAGCAACACACACATTACATAATGCGAATGTGCTCAAAATAACTAAATGCATATTATAGTGATATTTCAACACATTATTATTTGTTTATTTAGCAGATGCCTTTATCAAAGGCAATTTACAGAGACTAGGGTGTGTGAACTATGCATCTCTTACCAGGATTTGAACTGGGGACCTCCTGGGTACAAGCCCTTTTCTTTAACCACTGGACCACATCAGAAATAAAAAAAACAAAAAAAAAAAAAAAAAAAAAAAAAAAAAAAAATACAAAAATAACTGAAAATGTGTAAAACTGAAATAGGTCACTGAAAAGGAGGGGGACACTTGTTTGGCTTAACACTGCTATTAGACATTTTGACAAAAAAACTAAAAAAAAAAACAACAACAAAAAAAAAAAAAAAAAAAAAAACACATTTTAATCACTTCCTGTTACCTCCTCTTCCCGTGGCTTCTTGTTTTGCTCCTCCCCTTCTGTGCCCTCCTCCCCCCCGACTTATTCCCACTCTCTGTGTCAATCATGCTTTATCCCCTCCTATTTGATTAGCCGAACCCGCCTTGGGCGAATCACTTGCTAATGATTTGATGTCCCACACCCACACCCCGCCCCAAACTGCTGCGTTTGTTTCAAACCCCTCCCTCTCCATATATCATTAATTTGACCACACCTTTTTGAGGGGGTCTGTCTCCACGGGGGGCAAAGGAGGTGGGGAAAGGGGTGGGGCGTGCTGGAGACTCTCCGGTACGCCCCACCTCCCTTTTTTTTTTTTTTTTTTTTTTTTTACAGACAAAGCCTGCCCCCTTCTTTGCCTGTTATCTTGATCTGAAACTCCCTATGCTATGTGGTGGCAGCCATTTTAATTTGGTCACTGTCTTTCTCAGTGAGACGCCAACCAGTCCTCCAAAAAAAAAAAAAAAAAACACATCCCGAGAACAGGCATTGGAACCCAGTTTCCCCTTTCTCAGCACCGCTGTCTTTGGCATTGTGTGTCGCTGTTTTGAAGACAGAGCGAACCTGATGGTACGTCGTCTCTGTGTTTTATAATACTGTACTGTTTGTGGAGCTTGGATTCACCACCCTTATTGAAGGTAACACAAACTATTTTCTATTTTTCTTTTGCGGGCATTGTTATGTCTTTTTGAAATGTCTGTTTTAGTTTTCGGTCTGTGACACACTCCCATAGTAATCCCTGGATCACATGCTCCGTGTCTTCTGTAAACCATTTTAATGTTTGTTGTGAGAATACTGAAGTAGGCTTGTGCGAAGAATTTAAAGAGACGCGAACCTTTTAATTTCTCTTGTTTTTCTTCACCTCAGTGTTACAGTTCATATTTGCCTTTTACAGGATGTATATCTCCAATTGTAGGAAACATTATTCAACAAGCAAATTGTTTACATTGATGCTTGCTAACGGTATTGTCTTCCTTAAAATACGTTTGTTGTACATTTTTCGTAAATTTAAACGAAGTTCTGAAAGTATTTGGTAGTTGCTGAGTAGCTTTTTAAATTTTAAAGCCAGTGTCCTAATAAGAAAACGGCAAAAAAATAAATAAATTGGGTAACTTTATTTTTTGACGCGTGGGTTACCGTATATATTGTAAGAAGCACTGCCGTACTTTTCTCCAGTACAGCAAGCATACCGCTATATTACCGTACGGTAAAGTAGTTCAGCAATGAACGTTAATTATGTATTCTAGAGTTTGTCAATTTTTGACAATGCTAAAGGTAGTGTTTTTTTTTAATGTTTTTGCAAGTTGTCAAACATTTGAGAGAAACTAGTAACCAACGTCTTTTGACTACTTCCATTGTTGGCGTACAGTATAGTTATAAAATAACCAATTGCCATTAAGATGTGTGCTCGAGGTGTTGCTGATGACTACCATATGGTAACAAAGTATTGCAACAAAAAAAAATATAGCGAGTATTAGTTTTATCACACACACCACACACAATATATATATATACCTATAATTTAGAAATATAGCTATAAGATATAGTTTAGTAGCATATATGGATAATAAGTTTGAAGTCATCGTTACACCTTGCCTAGCTTAACCTTGATGTCATTTGATTTGCTTGAGCTAATTTTGACCTTGGAATTGGGTTCATTATATCTAATATACACAGAGTATTTTGTAATCGCTGGTTTTATTGGTTTTTAGTGTCAGTGCAAATGGAAGACCCTGCCTACTGACAGTCTGGTGGTTAAAGGGTTATTGGCCTGTGTTTCTGTATTTATTAGTTTTTCCATTTGGGATGAAATGTTTTTTTTTTTTTTTTTTTTTTTTGTTTTTCAGGGACGGCCTTTTTTAAAAATTGATTCGTTTTCCAAGGAGACGCCACCACGTTTAAATATTCTAGAGAATGCAGTTCCAGTTTTCTTTGTCTGTTTTAGAGAGTATCTTTTATGGAAACTGATTTGGTGTTGTTTTAACTGAAAGGGGACTAGTGTTAAATATGGGGCATTGGAGCGTGCGTTTATATAGTGTAGTGTCACATGGTTCACACAGGATGTACAAGTTCCCGTAAACGCACAGATGAATTCCTGAGCAGCAGCTGAACTGCAGCCACCAGCTGTTTTGCGCCTACATGCCACAGAACTGCTGACTGTATTTAGGGTCATTTTACGGAATTGCACAAAATACAAAGAACTAGTTTTTAAACAGAGTTAATGGTTCTGTTTGACAATCTGTATGTAGCGCTACTTTTTGGTTTTTTTTTGCCTTGTTTGTTCTTTTGGGATAGTTTTTGTAAGTTATTATTTTTTTAAACAAAAAATAAATACTTGAACCCTAGCAGTTTGCTCACTGCAGCAGAATTTCAAGTTGCTATTGTCCCAGGACGAGATCTATTGATTTTTTCAAAGTGTTAGTTAATTTTTTTAACATTAAATAAATGCATGTTTATGTACATGTAGCTGATGCAGTTTGCGATGTACAGTAAGCTTGCATTGCAGCAGCATCTTACTGCAGCCAATTAAAAGAACTGCAGCGGACTGGGGCAAAACAAAACTTTATTATCAGTCCCCGTTCCAAGCAGGTTATCAGTCAGTCACATTTTAACTACCGATAAGAATAAGAATAATTAGGTTTAACGATAATAATCAAATTATTTATCGATTGGGACCCCACGGGAACACATCTGTAATATTTTAATGAAATCGAATATTCCATGAAATTAAAAACGTGTCTTGTATGTATTAATTTACTCTCAAGAATGTAATCTGTGTTTCTTCTAAAGTTGCTGAGAATGTGTCTGAACAAATACAGGGTGATGATGCAGATCAAGAATAAATTACTTTGTTAATGTATTTTATACATATTTTGTTTTAAATCAGTTCCAGCTGTAGCCGAAACTAGTAATATTTAACATTACTACATTGTCACGTGTCGCTATTTCAGAACATTTGTTTTGTTTAGCTTTTTGTTTTCGTTTTGTACAAAATAGTTTGCCACCCGTAGAATGCAAAATTATTGTACACAGTCTGCTGCAGTAATTATTGTAGATTTTTTTAAAATTAATTTTTTTATTCATTTTGGACACACACAAAATGTTCACTCGCTTAACAATATCAGTTGAGCTCTTCTAGGATACTAAACCCGCCCCGGATGCCCATGTCTACCAATTAGTGATGAGAGCCCAGAATGGTTATTGGCTGTTGTTAAGTGTCAATCAATAAATCCTGTTGAATTTCACGGTCTGTGTCACGTTTTTCACGGCGGTGAAATAGGTAAGGCCTTAGTAATGTAGTGCATAAGTGTAAGTGAATCCACGTGGGTGAAACGCTTCTCTGAGAACTCCAGTATGTGATGCATTTGTGGTTGCGACGTGGTTTGTAGATTGATTAGGCCTATACCTTTATGAGAGATTTTCTACATATCTTGGTTGCGATGTGGGCAGTCAGTCAATTAATAATAACTCCACATGCTTGTATGAAAGAGATATTATACATGTATGGAGACGCAAAATAAAATTATCAACCGGACTTGCAGCTGTTGAAAGTTCCATTGCAGGAAGGGGTAGGCTACCTCTAACGTACTGTTTGGAAAAATGACGATATAGTTGTATTCACTGAAGATAATGCAAATCTAAGCAGGTCCATTTATTCAGCACTTGTCAGGCGCGTCGGGTCCAGTTTATTTTCACACGCGCTGTTTATTTTACACATGCTGTTTTTAAAATATATATTTTTTCAGAGTAAAATGGGATTAAAAGGCACTGAATAAAAAGGACACTCAGTACTGCATCTCCAGCCAAGCTCCACCCCTTGTTCGCTGTATTTTTCACATACCTCTTTATAGACGTGCATACTGATAAATCCTAACCTGAGCATTCATTTTATCACCAAACTCCTCAATAATGAGATCCAAGTCATTATTTTATTGCTATAACATCTCAAAAAGCTCTGCAAATGTCTGATATTCTTTGAGCGCTGGATGTAGAAGCAGCTATCCCCTTTGTTTATGTCAGTGTTATCTCCGTGGTGCATGGGTCTATCAGATACGCCCCCCCTTTTTTTTTTTTTTTTTTTTTTGGCTTCATTCGGCTCCTATCGGTCTCACTTGGCCATTGAAAGGTTTTCTCGGCATTTTCTGGAGAGAAAACGACTAGTGACCTGTGCTTTATGTCTTTTTGATGTCGGACAGAGTCCAACATCAGACTGGAAAGGGAAAATTGTAACGTCGCACCTGGTCCGACGTAGGACCGCAAAGGGTTGATGAGATGTTACTGGGGAGGGGGGACAACGACTCTTTTTTTTTTACCTGTCTTTCTCTGTGGCAAAGACAGCGAATGAGCAGTGCGTTGATTGGTTGCTGGAGATTAGGGGGATTCAACTGACTCTGTCTGTTCGTATCGGTATCGATCGATATGGGCAGAGAATCGTCGGCTATCCGTATCCGGCTATCCAAGAAAATCTTATCGGTGCACTCCTAATGTGAACAAAATGATATCGCAAGTGTCTACAGGAAGCCATAATAGTGCTATAGTGTTTCGTGTTAGATTTTGAAATGTCATATTTTTAAGTTTGTCAGATTTTCATTATGTGGAAAACTACAAAGCGGTATGTCATTCAGTATGTTAACGTAACATTATTCAGCAGGTTTCATTCGACTTTATGAAGCCAAATTAGTTCATTCTATAGGGCGAGGCAAAACTTTTGGCCATAGCCGTAATGCCCCCTATATAATCTACTAAATAAAAAGGATTGTCCCCTTTCTCGTTAAAATGCCCTGTTGTTTGAAATTATAACCACATCACTGCCTATTCTTACTTTAATACAGTGTTGCATATAAAGGTGTTGATTTACGTTTTGCAAATGAACAAATATTCACATGCTTGGCTGAATGTTCAGCTGATATCCGAACATGAAAGTACCATGTTTGTCCTGGCACTACAATATTGCTGATCTAACTGTCACACCTTATCTTGTTATGTTTGAAATCGTTCTTAGTGGTTCTATTTAATAAATACTGATCATTTTTAAGATGCTTTGACTGAGTTCAGGAGCTGCTCTTCAGTTATAGTGTCCTGCCATAGACATGGTGTTCACTAACCTAAAGTGTCCAATGTGAAGGCAATAAGAAGTGGGCTTTAAAACTCAGAAAGAAAAAAAAACATGTAGGCAGAACTGTGAATACTAGATTGTGCTGTCGGGGAAAGTGTGGAGGTTGGCTGTGACTTGCTTTCTTAATAGCAATTAAATGTGATGCATGTAGATTAAGTTTAGCTTTTATGTAATGTCCGATTTATGTGTTGGATTATAGGCTGCAGTTCGATACTGGGAACGAGATGAGATTTGTTTTTCAGACTGGTTTCATGGTGCAGATGGAAATGTGGCTTTTTGTAAATTTGGCATTATGCTTGCCTTTACAGGATGCTGCAAAATGTTGAAATGTGTTGGTGTTTGTAATGTTGATATGTTGAGTATATTAACACTAGAACTGCCGTGGTTATACGCAACCTAAAACCACAAGTAACATGTTTTCTCTTGCATGTGTCACTCGGTCTTTTCAGAAAACAGGCAGACATCCCTGATATTATCAATGTACTTTGTCGCAGTCAATTATGGGCTTTATTCAAAAATGCTGTAGGCTGCCTACTCTTCCACTATGATGTGCGAGGTGTTGAAGACTTGACTCGGTGACTAATCTTTTGGAAACACGGTGGGGTGGGGTGGGTGTTGTCCCCTACAATTCTCTACAGTTTTCAAGAACAAAATCCTAAGTAAGATAAATGAAGATAACACATAGTAAAGAGAATTCATGGAAAGAATTGTCTATTCTTTTAGGGCTTTAACGAAGGGTATGTTTTGACCTTAAGAGGTTTGGAACACCTTACCGAAGAAAGGTTCGAATCTTCCATGGTACTAACTTGCATAATTTACTGGTGATGTCACCCATAGCTACTAGTTTTATATTTTATTGAAAATCCTATTTTACAGGTAAAATACATTATATAGAACAGTACGACAGAACCTTATTGCAGCCAATTAAAAGAACTGCACTGTACTGAATTCGCATTACTGAGTAGGTTCCTGGGCCCTGTTTAATAACCCTTTTAACAATCTCTTGCTTCCTTACCTAAAAGGCTAGGTTATAAAAAGACTAAAATGTAGTACTGTATAATCTCTAATTTTATACCCAAAGATATCTACCATACCGTACCGTGTCCAACAAGAATATGTATTGTATAGTTGTTGACTTGGAGGGATTTCGTGGTTTAATGGCTTGCCATTTAATGGTTTAATTGGCCTTCAACATCTTACTAATTCTCTATTTTTGTTGCTTTCAGGGCTGAACTTGAAGACTGTTTTGAGGATTTTCTGTTGCTCGTTCATTGACTAATGCCATGAATTGTGAAGAAGAGAGTGCAGAGAAGAAGGCAGTCCATTCCTGGTCCAGAATCTCCTCGGCTGGACAAACTGCATTAGTGGAAGCCTTGAGAGTGTTCAGCCCTATGTCAAAGGACCTTCTTGACACTGAGACACAACTGGTATCTTTCCTTGAGAGTCTTAAGGAAGAAGGGCACAAGGCCACTGTGCTGAGAAGCAAGGACGTTTATGGGTACGAATCCTGTATGGCAGAAACTCCATCGGTGGAAATGGCTTTGAAATCTGCGGGCACATTTTCTAAAGTCAAAGTGGTAAAGAAACGATCTGGAAAAGCTGCATCCAAGAAAAAGGAAATCAAATATACTTTAAGTGCTGCTTCTCAAATAATCTTCAAAAGACAACCAAAAATCCTGTTGAGAAATCTTTCGCAGGATACGCTAAGGCACACAATGGCAGTCCTATCAAAACCTTCATCCTCCACTGCACTCTTGGGGAACAGTAATGGAAAGCAGCCATGCTTGACATTAACAAAACTAACTGCACCTTCAGGGAGTCCAACTGCCAGGCTACAGATCCATTCAGACTTTAGGTCCCTTGGAATTTCTATGTCAAATTCTCTCAGAACGCCAAAACTATCAATAACTCAGGTGCAGCCATTGGAGAACGCAAGTAAAATGACGAAAGGAGTTTCTTCCTGTCCAGTAAAAATGTCTGTGTCACTAATTGGTGGCCCTGCACCCATGTGCCAAAATGGCAGAGTTTTGAGAGAAAGCAACAATTGCAAAACCTCTTCCATTAGGATCAGCAGAACCACCGGTGTGGAACCTGACAAGCTGTCTACGGACTGGACCGGAGTAGCTTCCATGAAAGTGTTGAACATCCAACAAGAGGTTTGTGTGAGGAAACGGAAAAGGCTAGGAGAAACTGAGGAGCTGCAACCGAGGAAAAAAACCTCTGCAAATTTAACCCTGGCTGATGAGGGTCCGGAGGAATCTGAGATAAGGGAGAATTACCTAAGGTCAAAGGTTATCAAGGTGGACGATACTACTTCCGACGAAGAAGTGAGACGGAAAGCCCAAAAGATCCTAAGAGTGAATCTTTCACCGGTGATAGAAATAAGACCTCTGTTGGCTTATCCTAGTCTCTGAAATCTGTTTAATAGAAACCTTTTGCATGTAAAAGATTCTGGCAGTCAAGGTTTTTACAAATGGCGTTGGATAAAAATTGGTTGTATGGCTTTGTGTTTTTAAGGAAGGTTTTCTGGTGTAGATTTGCTAATCTGATAGTATTTATTCCTGAGGGTTAAGGCTGTGTAAACCTATTGAAATGCTACAGCAGATTCAGAACAATGAGAAATAGGGGCGCATTTTATCCAGCAATTGTTTTGTATCCAAACATACCCCCCCCCCCCCCCCCCCCCCCCACCTGAGTGGAATGGGGGATTGTTCTGGATATCTTTGTTTTGTTTTTGTACATGCCTCTTAAATATGGTGCAATGTAAACATATGTACAACTGTTACGGAAACAAATTGTAATAATACTGCACTGTGATATTTTTGGTATTTTTAGTTTTTTTATTTTATGATTATTTAATTTACATTGTCAAGAAAAAAAAATAAATATATAGATAAGCCATGTCATTATTTTTTACTATGCAGTATAAAAGTGTTGTCTATTAATGGGGAGCAATTTATTTGTGTGTTTTCAGGATGACCTTTCTAATGTAATAACAAACTAAAACCCTGCTATGTATTTGCAATGTAGGCATAATCTGTTAAGGTGCCATTCACTCTGGTGTAAATCCACAGTGACCATCAGTTAACCTGTGCCTGAAACATTGTGGTTTGCACAAGGCTGTGCTATCTCTGGCCTGTGCTTTTATCCATTGCCTATAAGTGGGAGGGCAGGTGGAGAAAATACTGTAAATCAGGTTTGATGTCTTCTTGGAAATACCCTAGTCGCAGAGATTAACATTTATTTATTTTGCATCTTTTATATAAATAAATAAATACAATTAAATAGTGTACATTTAAACATATTAATTTGAAAATTTGGTTAAATGTGCTCCATGTTAAATAATAATAATCTTGTTGACAGCTGGATATATAGCCTTATTTAATTTCATTCTAAAATAAATATTTATGCACTTTTTTCCTTCCCATTGAAAACTGTTTATTAATCTCACTGTGGTGAGGCAAGATATGATTACAGACTGTTGCTTTATTAGTTTTTGGCCAAAACTGTTGCCATGTATGGAGCACCGATTTGAAATTCTGTACCCAAAGCAAGAGACAAGAAGAAAAGCTTTGCTGAGACTTGGGTGTTATTTTCCTGGCTAGGTGTTTTTTTTGTGAAATAAATCTTCCTGCAGAAAAAAGGCATTTACTGTACAAACCACAAAAACAATACCTGCAGCTAACTGTTATATAAAACTTTACTTTTAAATATCCAAAGACCACTAAATTATTTCTCTTGATGGGAGGGGGAGGGGGAGGGGGAGGGGTGCATTTTTCACTTAAGTATATTTTCCACTTTTTATTTATATTTTCAAATGAAAGATGGTGAGTATTACAAAAACAAATATTTTTTCAACACAGTCAAGTCCGTCCTTATTTCTAGTTGCTGAAAAAGAAACATTTATTTTCTTTTTGTAGGACTTTCACAGCTTGTCAACTATTCAGTGCAATAAAAAGTTCTTGTATTGGCAAACATGTAAAGTGTGTTTTTCCTGATTTACTTTTTTTTTCTTTGTTTGGTCGCTATGTAAATGATATTTAGCCATTGAAGTAAAAAAAAAAAAATTGCATTTACTTTGAATCGCATACATTATAATGCCACTGTTGTCCCGTTTTCAGCTTCCCTTGCATACCCTATTTGGCTGCTGTTAAGTTCCTGTACCTTTTGGAACATGCCCTTATGAATAATGTACAGCCCAATAGATGCATTGGCAGGTACTATAGTCACTGGTCCGTACTGAAACCCTATATTTTTTACATCCAAAGCAATAGTTTGCATTTAAATGTGTGTGTGTGTGTGTGTGTAATTCAGGAGTGTGTGTGTAATTCAGGAGTGTTTGTGAAACTGAATAGTTGACTTCAGAGTGCCACAAGCTGTTAAATCTCTACAACTTTGCACTTTTCTGATTCTTGAGTCTTTTGAAGAAAACAAAAAAAAAGGAGCATTTGGCTCACAAGTTTGTACTTGACTCTTGGCATTGTGTATATTTTATTAACAATTTTGCTTACAAGAACTTCTGAATACCAGAAATAGGTAACATGTCTTCAGACACATTCGTTTTTGTTCTCCCAACTAGTTCTCTATACAAGTGATGGTTTGTGAAAGTGTTCCAAGGCTTTGCTGTCAGTGTTGTATATTTGGTATTGTTCAGAAATTGTGGAAATAAACTTGGTTAAGAAAAACAGAACAGTTGTCTTGTGTCTTTTTGTTTTACATTGAATTTTTATTAGTGTTTTTTTTAACAATTTGAAGTTTTCTGAAATGTGTGGGACTTATTTAAGGAGAGTTTCTGATTCTTGCTTGGCTGTTAATCCTGTGCTTTGTCATGTTCAATGCCACTTTGGCTGATGCTTTCCTATACTGTTATCTTCCTGTATCTTAATCCATCGCACTCCTTTCAAACAAGAAGTTTAAAGGCCTGCTTCTATGATCTACTAACTCAACAGCCAGTTTCTGTACTGCACATTGCACATGACGTGAAGTGGTGCATGCTAACTAGTACTTTCAAATTATCATCTTACCGCTGAAGATATTTTGGTTCTCTCCTAGTGTTTTGTAATAGATAAACTGCTGTGTCTTTGCATATCTGTGGTGAAGGTCTTGCTGTATGTTCTGATTGCAGCTGAAACTAAGTCTGAAACCACAAAGTGATGCAGTACCAGGAAGTGGGGGCAACTTCATCTGTACTTTTAGAATCGTTTGAAATCTCTGCAGCTCTTTTAATGCAAAATAAAATCTGCACTGGCTTTATTTGGGGGGGGGGGGGTGATAGGATGGTGTAACGGGATCGGTTTAAGTGTGTTTCAATCTTTGTGTTGTAAAGGGTAGATGCTCAAAGATAGGCCAGTCACAGTGCAAACCTATCACAATTTGCATTAGTTGCAATAATGTGCAACGTTATATGTGGTCAGGTACTAAGACTATGTTAATAAAGAGCTGTAATATACTAATTTAAATATTTGTTGTCATCTCCAGCATTGCGAGAGTCTTGCAACATTTTTTTAAATAAAGGCAGTTTAATCCCATCAGATTCTATAGTGGTCCCCCCATCCTTCACTCCCAAATAAAGTGTTCGTATCACAAATCTTTTTTATAATCCTACTGTAATCCAGTAAAAGGTTTGTCCGACATAAGGTGGCGTTGGGTTTAAAAAAAAAATACAATAAAATCGTGCACGTACATTTATAGTGCTCAATGGGCCCGATCTTCGATCTTCACGCAATCCCCTCGCTGAATTTGTGCCTTGCAAAAAAGAAGTGCTTTGGCACAAAATGAGAGAGATTCCAAAATGACACAAAGCAGTTGCGAGACATTGGAATATAGCAGTTTTTTGAGCAAAATCGCAAATCTGTTTGTGCCTCGCAAAACCGTCTGTGCATTCACTACCAATATAGCAACTGCACACAACAGCCAAGCGAGAATACAGAATGATGGACAGTCACCATTAGTAATGGCATTACCCCGACAAGCTGCTATCATTGGTGTCGCCACAGTATGCACCGATATGACAACAGACGAGACCACACAATATATCATGCACACGCACAAACAGACCATTCAAATACACAATTGGCTCCATAGCTAGGTGACGAGTTTTCAAATTAATGTGCTGATAACGCCACTGTTTTATTGAATACGGACAGTATTGTATCACAAGGAAATACTATATAGGTTTCTTTAAAGGCCAGCTGATCCGACATAGCTGTATGTTTTTGAAGTAACATTTTTTTTTTAAAAAGAGGCTTTGGATACTGTCTACTTTTTTTTCTCTTATTTTTATTTTTTTTATATACAAGTTATGCCATGACAAAGTCTACTGTGGTAGCGCACTCTCTGATTTGTAAATGTAACGAGGTCATTCAACTGCAAAGTAAACATCAGTCAAGCATTTTTCTATACAAAATACACAGAAATGTGTTATTCATTCTACTCACCCATTTGAACATCATGATTAAGCCCAGTTTCTAAGGCTTTGAGTGTCGCCGGAATGGATTTTTTTTGTTATGACTTTTTTTTTTTTTTTTTTGTAAGAATAATAATAGTAATAATAAGATTGGCTATCCGAAGTGCAGCTTCTCACCCCAACACCTGTAATACACAGCAATCTATGGAATAGATTAATAAAGCAACAGGCCACAAGATGGGTGTATGTCATATTTATACAATTTACAGATGCGTGACAACACACAGCAAAAACAGGCAGGACAACCCCCCCCCCCCCCCCCCCCTTCATCCTCGAAATCTTCATTTCTATACTTTGATGGCACACATTGGATGCCGATATGCCTGTGGAGCAGTGAAGAACACTTATAACTGTATGTAAATACAATACTCAGTGATAAAACACACAACTGATCCGACCATCCGGTGTGTCCGGAAGGGGGGGGGGGTTGGGGTTCTGTACTATTGTACGTTTGTAGTATTGTACCCTATTCCAGAGTGGACTGTTACTCTGACACTATTTGAGCCAGCGGTGCGCCATTATTGGAACTAGCGTATTGCAATTATTGCGCAGATATTGGTCTATTCAGACAAATTAGGGCTTTCGCCCAATTCAAATTTGATTGCGCTATGTGCATATTGAATGTCCACCTAGAATACATTTGCATCACATGTTTCTAATTACCGATGCATTACCATATGCTAATAGGACCGCATTGAAGAAACAGAAGGAAGGCAGTGTGCTGGACAGAGGTGAGTGCATGTTTCCACATTCGTCTGTTGGGCATGGGAATAAGCTATAAACGTCACTATGATATGAACATGTTATATATGTTATGTAAACAAAAAAGAGGCTTATTGCTTGTATGTTTGTGCTGCAAATTGACTATGGCGATGCAGTATACAGGTTTGCATCACCATCAACTTTAGGTAAACTGGACTCGCTATGTCATGCAGCATTGAGATACAATACAAATACAAGATTTAATACTCATTGTATATTATGTGATTTGGTAGGCTGGACTTCTTTGGCTTTATACAGGTTGAAGCATTGGTATATAAGGCTATTCAATGTAAATTATATGAATATACTGAGAGTTACTTAGAGTTGTAATTGTTTTAAATAGTTGAGTTAGCTACTTTCGTGTATTTTGATTATTGTTTTAAATGTGATTTGCCTGTAACTTAATTGTATTTTATTGTGTACTTGTTGTTGTTGTCCGATTGACTTGCTGCTGCCTGCTTGGCTATGTCTCACTCGTAAAAGAGGTTTTAATCTCAATTTGACTACAAGGATAATATATATATATATATATATATATATAATATATATATATATATATATATATATATATATATATATATATATATAGATCTGCTGATTGCCTGTTGATCTACTAAAAGAAAAAAAGATATTGCATAGTCGGCAACTAGTTTGGGGTCATACAAGTACTAATATATTTGTGCACAGTTTTTGCAAAGGCTTTGCTGGGCACAAAAGTCGTCATCTTATATATTATAGATTATAAAATGACGACTTGTGTGTCTAGAAAAAAAACAGGTTTTCTGAATAAGGTGTCTAGAAGGGCTAATATTCCGATAGTATCCTAATACTAAGTGGTTATTCTGTATCACGTTTTCGGAATACTGGTATCCAGAATACAGACAGATTCATTCAGAATACCCTGTTTACATGGCATGGAATAGCTATTCAAATTTCCCACTATTCCAAGCACAACTGGAATCCTGATAGAACAGGACAACTGGAACAGGTGCCCGGATAGCAATATGGGTGCAGTCAATTGCACCTACCATGCGCGGCAGGTGCACAACCTCATAAAAACCCTGCATTATCTCCTCATTGTTTGCTCAGGTACTGGTGAATTTAATATGTTCCTCAGCACATCGCAGCAACTCGGTTATGAAGTGGTCGAGGTGGCGGGACACCGCTGCCCCTGTAGCCAGGATACACATACAGACAGACACTACCAATTGCCCAGACAAGGCATGACTGTGCAGGTTTTTTCTGGCCAGGTATTCATGCAGCGTGTGGCATAGATGAGTCAAGACGATATCTGGACACGATTTGCTCATTGCTGAGCTCCTCATATGTGTGCCATATATTTTACATTGAAACAATGATTTTAGCGTTTAATTATTATTATTGACTTGGCTTACTTAGTAGCCTAGTCAATTAACACAAAATAGATCATGGTGCCACATTGACAAGTTATGATACTTACAGGAGAACAGTCAATTCTTGTTAATATAAAGGAACCAACAACAAATTTTGCATTATACCAGTAATTTGTATTATCATGAGTAGCCTATAAGCCAAATGTATACTGTCAGTTTTTATTTAAGTTAGTCAGGGGTGCAGTGCTAAATTGTGCACAATTACAAACCACCTGCACATTAATAGAATAGGTGTGCTTCCTATTCCTATACAGATGCTCAGAATGAGCTGGAGGGGTTAGCGGCACATTTGTGCAGTCTATTCCTCCCAACATGTTGGAGAAACCAGAGATGTCATAGGAATTTGTTTTCAAATCTTGTAAGTACGCCCTGCTTTTAGGGAAAAATAGGTATTTGGGTGTTCGCCTCAAATGCATTGTGCACATCTGGCAACGCACGAGAAAATGTGGACTGGGGAAACCCCGGCAACAATTGTTTAAGACATGCTTTCAAAAGTTCTTAAACTGAGTTTTAACTGCCAGCAGCTTTAGTACATGTCATTATAATATTTGTGAACTACATTTACCTATCTCCGCCCCCTTCCTTTGCAAATTTATGCAGGAACGCCCAGAATTGCGTATTCATCTAAGGTTGAACTGCAAAGAAAAACTGCTGCCGCAAAACATTCCCTAAAAAGTTACTAATAGCAGTGCACATACTTTGGAGCATTTCACCCTAGACTTCTGACTTGTTTGCAACTATTACGACAGGCGCTACAGTTTAGTACATCTACCCCTAAGTAGGTTAAAATGTCAACAAATTTGGTGTCTTATCATTGTGAATGATCCTTTGTTCAATTGTTCTAATTCTGAGTTACCTTTTTTTTTTTTACTAAGAAATGCACAAAAACCCCCAAAGAATACATGACACTTGACTAGTTGCTATTTAAGCGTCTAGGAAGTATATTATTGTTTTTAAAAGATTAGTGCTGCTGTTTCATTATGATTCACTGTGGCATCATTGAGTATGAGATGACACATGAGTATATGGAAAATACTGCTATCCAAATACAACTGCATAAACATTAAAGAGATCGCCTATAGCTGACGTGTTGTTTGGCAACATTTAACAGTTGGGAAACTATTTCAACATTTAAACTGTTAACATCCTTTTTTTTTTTTTTTTTTTTTAAAGATTTCAATGTTTGATTCAGTATCCTATAAAATTGACTTAATTCAGAACAAAAATATATAAATCATGTTTATGTTGAAAAAGACATAGCAATATGATGTGCAAGCCAGGCACAGCAATGGTAAGTAATGTGTTTTTGTTTTAAACACTACAACCTTTTAAAATCCTCCCTAGTCTGAATAAGGGGTTTGATGGGGTAAAACCAGTTATTTGTCGCTCCTAGTCAAGTGGTTCGTTTTGGGATACCAATGCATTCTTGAGACAGCCTGTTTGAGCTGGTCTGCAAGGTTTCTTTTGAAGCTGGTACAAAATATGTGACAATATGCTTCATTTAGTCACTGAATATTCAGCTAATGCGACAAACAAGCTCCACAAGTTGTTAAGGCTTCACACAGGCACGCCTTTTAACATGTATATATTGATGCTTTGACATGTGAGCAATTCCATAAAGCCTCAAACTGTGGGTGTGCATGTTGCACATGACTATGAGAACTAACTACTTGATGATTATTGAGCCTTTGGTGGGATGAATTTTCATGGAAATAATTACCCAAATCTAATAGCGGGGTTAAGCAAATTTCTTAGGATCTCATCTTTTAAACAGCTACATAGTTATTCATGGGTTTTTTGTACATTATTTATGTTGTTTTAACCCTTTAAGTGTCTTTCTGATACGATAAACACGATAAATACGATAAACGCGCTTCAATTTATTGACTTACTGGGCCACCATACTTTGCCCATACAGGTTACGTACATCATTGTATATAGGAGGGATTGAATTTCACTCCCTGATTTAATGTTTTTCCCCAGAGAAAGTTTCAGCAGCAAGCAGAAAGAAAAACATCAGAGGAACTTCTTTAGGGCTAAGAAAGAAGCTGAAAAACACTGTAAATCTGATGTATTTGACTTATTCGATTAGAACATCTTATTCTGTCTTGTGTTTTAATATATATGTTTTTACAACATTTATAAATATCAAGAAACGAGTGATATAAGCAGATACTGTTTCATTAACAATTTATATCAATAACCTTTTTTCATTATTACTGATAATAATGGAATGAACTATTTGATTTATCAATGTTTATTTTGAGAAAATAATGGATATGTTAGTTGTGTCCATTTATTGCTGATAAAGACCCTGACAATAAACGTTTATTATGGCACTGCAATTGTACTATGTCTGTTTATAATAGTCAGTGTTCTGTAGTTTGTACTATTTTTTCTGTTAAGAACATTAAGAAAGGTTACAAACGAGAGGAGGCCATTTGGACCATGTTGCTCATTTGGTTGTTAGTAGCTTGTTGATCCCAGAATCTCATCAAGCAGTTTCTTGAAGGATCCCAGGGTGTCAGCTTCAACAGCGTTACTGGGGAGTTGGTTCCAGACTCCCACAATCCTCTATGTAAAAAAGTGCCTCCTATTTTCTGTTCTGAATGCCCTTTTATCTAATCTCCATTTGTAACCCCTGGTCCTTGTTTCTTTTTTCAGGTCAAAAAACTCCCCTGGATCGAATTTTGAATGCTTGAATCAGATTGCTGCGTAGTGTTCTTTGTTCATGACTGAATAGATTCAATTATTTTAGCCTGTCTGCATATGACATGCCTTTTAAACCAGGAACTCTTTCTAGAGCAGCAATATCCTTTTTGTAGCGAATTGACCAGAACTGAACACAATATTCTAGATGAGGTCTTACTAATGCATTGTAAAATTTTAACATTACTTCCCTTGATTTAAATTCAACTCTTTTCACTATATAAAAACCCGAGCATTTTGTTGGCCTTTTTATAGCTTCCCCACATTGTCTAGATAAAGACATTTCTGAGTCAACATAAATTCCTAGATATTTTTCATAGATTCCTTCTTCAATTTCAATATCTCCTATATGGCATTTATAATGGACATTTTTATTGCCTGTGTGCAGTACTGTACACTTTTCTCTATTAAATGTAATTTGCCTTGTGTCTAGATCTTTTGTGTTTGCCACTCCTCCTATTTTTGTGTCATCTGCAAATTTAACAAGTTTGTTTACTATACCAGAATCTAAGTCATTAATGTAGATTAGGAAGAGCAGAGGACCGAATAATGATCCCTGTGGTACTACATTGGTTACCTCGCTCCATTTTGAGGTTTCTCCTCTAATCAGTACTTTCTGTTTTCTACATGTTAACAACTCCCTAATCCCTGTGCATGCATTTCCTTGAATTCCTAATGTGTTCAGTTTGAAAATTAATGTGGGACTTTGTGAAAAGCTTTCTGGAAATCTAAATAAACCTTATATGCTTTGTATTTATCCATTGTCCATATTGCATCCTTAAAAAAATCAAACAGGTTAGTTAGACACGATCTCCAATTCCTAAAACCCTGCTGACTGTCTCCCAGGATACTGTTACCATATAGGTAATTTTCCATTTTGGATCTTATTATAGTTTCCATAAGTTTAAATATAGTAGAAGTCAGGCTTATTGGTCTGTAGTTACCTGATTCGGTTTTGTCTCCCTTTTTGTCGATCTGTATTACATTTGCAATTCTCCTGTCTGTCGGTACAACCCCTGTCTCAAGAAACTGTTGCATGATCTTAGTAAATAACTTCTTTCATTTCTTTGAGTACTATTGGGAGGATCTCATCCAGCCCAGGGGATTTATTTTGTTTCTTTTAAGAGCGCTTAGTCCCTTTCACGTTTCTCCCTCTGTTATGCTTATGTTATTTGAAACTGGATAGGAACAGGCCGACATGTGGGGCATGTTGTCTGTACCCTCCTTTGTAAAAAACAGTTTACTTCCTCCTTGAATGTTCTTTTGCTGTTATGATATTGGAAAAAACTTTTTGGAATTGGTTTTAGCCCCCTTGTTCTTGCTGTTTGAAAAATACTGCTTTGATAATAAGACATTCGGTGTATATATTTACGTTTATGTACAGAAATTCATATGCACACAACACAGTATAAATCTTTTCACTATGGAATTTCATTTCAAGATGGCAAGACCCTCACTGTGACATTGATTTGCCTGTTATTGTGATTATTATTGATTGTTATTCTACGGGCGATAGAGCCATGTTTTATTATATATCGTGCATGCTGTTGCTTAAGTGTGTTTGATATATGACAGCTTGTTGCTGTGTTTAGATTAGTGCGCATTCCTTAATGAAGTTCCCGTAGCTATACATGTGTTTTTTATAGTTCCTGAAGTTTTTATAGTCCTAACTACTTATTTTTTGATGAATTTCAAAGATTGAAAGGCAGTTGGCTAAAAATGTGCACACAAAAAAAATCACAAAACCACTCCGGTGAAACAAGGCCTTTTAATTTGCCCAAACATCACCATTTTTCAACAAAGATTTCAGGATGTATTGTAAGGTCCCTCAAGTAATAGAACACATTTTTATACATGTATCTCTTTTGAAAACACTAAGTGGAATACATAATACAAAAAATACTTAACAGGTCTTGTGAGAGGTTTGGTTTGATGTGCAACTAAATATGGCCAGACATGGCAAAGAAGGTCTGCGTGATTTAAAAGCAGACTCGTTTGTGCTTTGCCATGATGAAAACGGACAGGAACATTTCACATTAAAATTGAATGAACAAACCAAGAATCACAAGAATTATAATGAATCAAATAAAGAAAAACCCAGAGGTTTCTACTACATCCCTGGAAATCCTCTCTGCTCTGTACTAAATTTGAAAAATTACGTTAGTAAAATCCCTGAAGCTAGTGCTCTGAGTTTTTATTTACATCCTGGACATTCTTAGCGAAGAAGGGCTTTAAACACAGAAAATAATGTCTGTCACTGGTCACAGGTGTGATGGAAACCTTAAAATTACTGGGCACCGTCTTCAAGTGATCGAAAACTCCTGTCGTGCCTTATCGCTTACGAAACCCTACCTGTAGAGTGCTGTTCCATCGTGGCATTCTCCACACTGGTACTATTGAAGACCCTGCAGCTCATTCACATGCCGGCACCCTAAAACACTGTTCATTTGTTCATAAAACTAAAAATAAATTGTCTGTTCCCGCTCCTATTGTTGCTGTCTTTAAATTTTTGTGTAGTCGGCCCACATTTTTTTTATTTATTATTTTGTCCCGGCACTCATGTTCACGTGAATCCGTTATCTGCAAGGACTTTTGCCATTTTTTCAGGCTTGAATATTCCGCAGAGTGCCCATTAACCCTTTGCAGTCAATTTATTCAGTTTTTGTCAGGTGCGTCAGATCCAATTTATTTTCACATGCACAGTTTATTTTACACACGCTGTAAAAAATCAGGGACAGAAAAAAGTGACTCAACTCAAACATTTCAATGGACCGATTATAGTGGTATTATTACGACAGGATAGCTTCATGGCCCAAGCTGTTACCGACAGGAAGGGAGATTCAGAAAGCTGCAGGGCACATTAATTAATTAATTAACCCTTAGCGGTCCATTTATCAGCGCTTGTCAAGTGTGCTAGGTCCAGTTTATTTTACATGCGCTGATTAAAATAATTTTTTTTCAGCGTAAAACAAGTTTAAAAGTCACTGAATCGCAAAAGGACACTCAGTACTGTATTTCCAGCCAAGTCCCACCCCTTGTTCGCTGTATTTTTCACATACCTCTTTATAGACATGCATACTGATAAATCCTCTCCTGATCACTCGTTTTATCACCAAACTCCTCAATAATGCGATCCAAGTCATTATTTTATTACTATAACATCTCAAAAAGCTCTGCAAATGTCTGTGATATTCTTTGAGCGTTGGATGCAGAAGCAGATATCTCCTTTGTTTATGTTCGTGTTATCTCTGTAGTGCACGGGGCTATCAGATACAGCCTTTTTTGGGGGGGGGGGGGGGGGGGGCTTCATTCGGCTCCTATAGGTCTCACTCAGCCATTGAAAGGTTTTCTATACAAGCACACGCCTCCCTGCTACGTGAGGACGTACTTCGTTTGTCAGCAGTCTTGCCATATCGGGTACGATAAAGCAAAGCAGGCCAGAAAAACCGGCCACGGCTGGCCAGGGCAGCTGTGGCCAGCAGTGGAAACACCTCTGTTATGGCTGTGACTGGCCACTTATCTGAAGTAACGTTAGGTAGTCCAAGGTTAATGCTGGCTGTGGCCTGTGAAACCAGATATTAGACAAAAGAGGGAGAGATCTAGAACCTGGTTAAATGCAGCAGTGAACAAACAAGTCTTTCCCTGGAGTTGGAGGTCTTGCAGGAGAACATTCCCAGGTGGCAGAGCAGAAAGAGAAGTCCCAGTCCTCTAGTTTGAGCAGGAGTGGACAATTAAGAGGTGAACATCCTAAAGACAGAGCTGACAAACAGGGACATCCAGGGAGAGCAGGTCAGTAAGCTATTGTCATCCATGGAAGTAAGAACATGGTTTTACAGGCAACCAGAACAAAGACTGAAGGACAGGAGTCATCAGGAGCTTGGAGCTGGTGAGCTGTTCATGGAGGATTAAAATATATAAAGAAAATCTTTTTTGAGGTCGTAAACTTGATTTAATCTTTATTTCTGAATGCAATATGGCTATATTTAAGTGTGTTTAAATACAAGGTTCACAAGCCACTACCTGCTTGGGTGCATCATCATGTTGTAGCAATTACTTGCTTCCCACTGGCGATTTTACATAAAATGAACATTTCACAATGAACCCAGAGGATTCCTCTTTCCTGGAAAAATAATGCTTTCAATCTCCAGTAGACAATAGGATGTTATACACAAAACCTAACTGCCAATGAAGAACAGCAGTCTTATTTACATGCTTGTAGTGTGGGCGTGTTTTGTATCTAAGTTTGGCAGGGACGGGGTTATTTCCATCCCTGCCAAATACATGTGTAGAATGTGGCTGGGTCTTGATTTCAATAATTGATCATCAATCAAGTCCCAGCCACATGGTATGAGAAGAGGAGAACTCTGTTTGGCAGTGGTGTTTTGAGAAGAGAAGCCAGATAAGGCATTGCTCAGCCTGGCAGCAGTAAGTGTTTGGATTGTACATATTCCTTGTTGTGACTTATCTTTGGTTTAACTCTTTATCTTGGCCCTTGTACCCAGTGTTTGTTTTGTTCTGTTTAACTCTATGCGGTCCTATGTCGGACAAAGTCCACAATTACAATTTTCCCTTTCCAGTCCGACAGTATCAAAAAGACGTAAGTCTCTAGTCGTTTTTTCTCCGGAAAAAGCTGAGAAAATCTTTCAATGGCCGAGTGAGACCGATAGGAGCCGAATGAATCTGAAAAAAAGGGTCGGATATGATAGCCCCATGCACTAC
Organism: Polyodon spathula; assembly: GCF_017654505.1. Lineage (NCBI taxonomy): Eukaryota > Metazoa > Chordata > Actinopteri > Acipenseriformes > Polyodontidae > Polyodon > Polyodon spathula. The sequence continues at coordinate 12,400,386 of NC_054556.1, forward strand.
AGAGATAACATGGACATAAACAAAGGAAATGTGGACCACTAAGGGTTAATTAATTAATGTTCTGCAACTTTCCTGTTTCTGAGTCTGACGCTATCCTATCAAAATAATATCACTATAATTGGTCCATTGAAATGTGAGAGCTGAGTCACTTTCTGTCCCTGATTTTTTACATGCTTTAATAATTGGGCAGTTTGAAATATAGGGCTGGCTTAGTATCTTAATAGTTCCTTTCCCTGACCTGTCTCTGGATTGCAAAGTGTTTGTTTACAAGTTTAAGTTAACAATATACATTTTATTGAGAATTTCTGTTACAATCTTGTGAAGAAATTTCCGTTCTTTACTTACTAAATATTCAACCATACATTTTTGCTTGGTGATTTAAACAAGGGGCACACAATGGCATGGTGGTTAGCCTTGCTGCTTCAGTGCACCAGTGTCCCAGGTTCAAATCCAGCCTAGGGGTCTGTTTGTGTGGAGTTTGCATGTTCTCCCCATCTCTCCTCTAAATTTCCCCATGTGTGTCAGTGATGTCCTGCCTTGGACTGGTATCCTATCCAGGTTGTAGTCTGGCCTTGCACCCTGTGTCTGCCAGGTTAGGCTGTGGCTAACAGATTAAGCTATTGATGATAATGGATGGATTTAAACAATTTCTGTCAACCCAAACAAATTTGCCTCAGGTGAGATTCTGCTATGACCATAAAACTTAACATATTTTGGGTTCATAACAATTTTAAATCAAAAAGTAGTAAGAATTCCTAGTTTGTAGTTTTTCTTATGTATCTCTATCTACATTAATTGAAACACATCATCTGTGTTCATGTCCAATAGGTGGTAAACTTCCTTCCTTGTCCCAAGCAGCTAGAGGAATTCCATTTCCATGTAAAGTCGGTTTGCTTTATTGTCTTACCACCATGAGATAAGCGACACCAATTGAGATACTGATTACCCATCTGCTATGTTTGGCATCAGACATCTGTTACAAGAAAAAGTATTCTCGCTTAATCAATAGAATTCCCTTCCTGAAGGCCTTTAATAATAGTATGTTTGTTTTTTGAAACTTTGAAGTAGGGACTGGAATCATTTCCAAACAGAAAATCTTGGCTGCCAATAAACGTTCTTTAGAATTCTCCTGGTCACGATATGTCTTGTAATAAGTCTGATTTTCGAAAAGGATTTTTAAATTCTAATATTATATATTGTTTTTCTCTCACACTAGTATTATAGCAGATGTCATGTTTTAAAATGACAATGCACACACCAGTTACCATCTGGACTGTTCTTGACCACAAAGAATGAAATAACTACTTTGTTAAATCTTCCACTTTGTTGCTGGAAGGTTATTGATTGATTTTCATTTTATTCTGTTGTATCTTTAAGCAGTGGAATTTCCATCAGAAAGCAGAACCTTCTTTTGGCAGGGATACCATTGTCTCTATCGATGAAATTCCCAGTTGTTCTGTGTGTCAGTAACTGCATGTACTGAAGCAGCAGATGTCCTCAACAATTCACACGTTCCCTGGAAGCTGAATACATGTTTGTATAAATCAATGTCTTCTCCATCTTCGCTGGAACAGAGAAGTGCTGCAACATGCCACGCAGGTCTGATTGACTGCACTCTGCAAGCTGTTCCCTCGAAACACTCCAAAAAGACAAAAATGCAGAACGAAATGCTTTAGAAGCACTGGTGATGTTTGCTCCACAGTGGCTCCATGCAAAGCTTGAATCCAGGGCCCAATTCCCTAGTGTTACCGGTAATACTGCACTATGATACCATGACTTTCAAACAGGGCAACAGCGAAACTATTAAATGTATTGCATTTTACTACAGCAATTGCAAAAAGAAAAACACACTCACAGAGGCAGTTAAAAATCAACCTTTTCGTGCTTTCGCAGTGACAAGGCATGCAATTATAGTTGCATAACGCTGTTTTTGGCAAATGTGGTGCACGATCGATATCTGCCTTAGTCTAGTCAAATGTCCCTGCAATATTGTAGGAAGTAGTTTTTTATTAATTTCATGTTCAGGTAAGAAAAGCTTATCTCCCCTGATGCTACGTTAACAGACATAGTCAAAAGCAGACACAAGTTAATAATACTGTGCAAATGCTGTTATAGGTACTGCTCCTGCAGCTAAGATGAGGTAATGGTATAAAATTGTTCAACGTCTCTAAAGGGATTTCATTTTAGGAACCAAAAGGTTTGTGTCAGGCTTTGCTTATTACATTGGTGCCATGATTCACTAAGTCTCTGGAGGTGGTGTTGTGTGATGAAAGGCTCTTATTGGTATGCTAACCCCTATTGGCCAGTTAGTGGGATATGAAACTAGCAATCTCTAGAGCTTGATCCTTTTGTACAGTACAATGATTAAGATGTTTGTTTGGTAGGGCTTTGAACAGCCTTGGACAGGTAAGAGATCTGCTTTGCTTCTCAAGCTTTTTGCACTCTCTGTGTTGTTTGAAGTGAGTAACGCCACTGGAGGGCTCAGTGGTTCATAACACAGCTATGTTGGTCTGCCAGTGGTCTGTGGACACACCCTCACGCTTTATCAAGGTTTTATCTATTTCCTAGATGACAAAAATGCAGTATATAGTGCTCTGGGATCTTTGTTAATTTAAACATGTTAGAAAAGTTTAATCCCAAAAACACAGTATTCCAAACAAAATGCTGCATCATGGGTCACGACTTCTCTCAGGACTTTCGTAAAGATCTCCAAGCCATGGATGATTAAAAGCGAATTAAGAGTCTCCAGTAGATTACCTTATAAAAGCACAACCATTTGCAGGGTGAGTCATGCAGGTGTGGTTAGAATACCACATAGTAGGCACAAGGTTACTATGGCTAATTGTTTACCATATTTCCTTTCTCATACATTGCTGAATATATTTTCTCTCCAATCATTTTAAAGCCAAGTTACCTTAGAAACTAGTTATGCCAGTCACTTTCAGCAAACTTGTTTTAACATTACCAACATGTTATATTTTCTAAGATTACCAATACGTGTTCTTTTCTACAAATGCGATTCCTCGTGTAGCGGGCAGTGTTGGTAGTTTCACTGTTGTTTTGGATTTGAACCGCTGTAGGTTAAAAGCTGTAACTGCTTGTGTAAAAAAAAGGCTGGTTAAGAAGCTCATCTGGGGAGTGTGTGCTTTGTTGTTTTCCCTTATTTGTGCTTTTATTAGAAGTCCTTTCATAGACATAGTTCTAGGTGCAGGCACACAGGCATTCTCTCAAACCTGAATTAGGGCTGGCCTGATCGGTTTTTGTGTTGCCTTGCCAGATGATTTAAATCTGGATAATGTATTACTGTTTATTACTCTGCAGATGAAACATGCAGCAGTCTTAGACAGGCAGATAGTAGAAAAATAGATGCACCTCCATCTATTGTTGGTTTGCATCTGTTCTGGCCAACGCAATAGAAAAATCAGTTTCATCCCATGCACAAACAACACAGGATACAACAAGACTGAAGTAATGGGTTACTTGTAAACGCTGCATGGGCTTCTGTAATTTAGTGATGTTATTACAGTGCCTATAGTAAGTATTCACCCCCCTTGAATGTTTTCAGTTTGTTGTGTTACATCCTGAAATCTTGATGCATTTAAGTGGGATTTTTTTCCTTCGATTTACACAACCTACTCAACACTTTGAAGAGGCAAGAGAATGTTTAATTGTGAAACAACTGTTAATGAAAAAAAAACAAAAAACTGAAATGTCTTGGTTAGATAGGTATTCACCCCCCTGAGTCAATACTTGGTAGAATCACCTTTGGCAGCAATTATAGATGTGAGTCTTTTGGGGTAAGTCTTAGTGCAATGTTCGCCCATTCTTCTTGGCAAAATTGTTCAAGTTCTGTCAAGTTGGATGGGGATCGTTTGTGGACAGCAATCTTGAGGTCTTGCCACAGATTCTCGATCGGATTGAAGTCCGGGCTTTGACTGGGCCACTCTAGGACATTCACGTTCTTGTTTTTAAGCCACTCCAGTGTCGCTTTGGCTGTGTGCTTGGGGTCATTGTCCTGCTGAAAGGTGAATCTCCATCCCAGTCTTAGGTATTTTGCAGACTGAAACATGTTTTCCTCAATAATTTGCTCGTATTTACCTCATTTCATTTTGCCCTCTACCCTGACAAGCTTCCTAGTCCCTGCCAATGAAAAACATCCCCATAGCATGATGCTGCCACCACCATGCTTCACAGTAAGGATGGTGTTACCTAGGTGATGTGCTGTGTTGGGTTTGTGTCAGACATAACGCTTTGTATTTAGACCCAATAGTTCAAATTTTGATTCATCGGACCACAGAATCTTTTGACACATCTTTTCAGAGTCTCTCTCTTGTCTTTTTGCAAATTCCAAGTAGGGTTTTACATGGATTTACATACATCAAAAATGGCTTCCTTCTTGCCACTCTTCAATACAGGCCAGATTTATGGAGTACCTCAGCTATTGTTGACACATGGACAGTTTCTCCCATCTCAGCCATCAGCCATGGAACGCTGTAGGTCTTTCAGAGTTGTCTCTTGGTGGCTTCTCTGACCAATGCCCTTCTGAGCTTATTTAGGAGTGTCATAGCACTATCTAATCTAAGGAATGTATGAAATTTCCCCAGGATGGTGTTGGTTTTTTGGACTAAACCTTCTAGGTAGATTACCTGAAAAAGTCCAAAATAAAAATTGACTACAACAAAAAAGTGGTTTGGAGATTTCGTCGTAGGTAAAACACGACATGTCTTGCTTAAAACTAACTAACGTAATAAGTATGTTTTCATAAGTCAAATGAAACCTGCTGCTAATGTTATTTTAATATAAAAATATACAATATTTATATATGCTTTTGCGTTTTCCATATATATTTATGAATTAAAATAGTAAATATGTAAAGATTTATAAACTGTAAAGATGTTAGAGTTGTACTGCATATATAATAAATCCGTATATATATATATATATATATATATATATATATATATATATATATATATATATATATATATATATATATATATATATATATATATATATATATAATGTCTCAATCCTAAAATTATAGGTGTTGCAAATGTTTTGGTTATAGCTGTAGTTTGCGCAGGGTGTGGTCCCTGTAGTGTGATTTCATAGCTGTAGCTTGTAAAGGGTGTGATCAGTGTAGTGTGTAGCAGATATTTCCTACATAGGTTAGTATATAAATTAGAAATATTATCTAACTCTTATTAGTCAATGTAAATATCTTCAATTAAAATATCACAATTAAAATATATCCAATATCTCCTTTTTATGTTTGTAATATATAGCAAATGTAATACTTTAAACACTATTCTTGATTGGCTTAATAGGCGTAGCAAAGGTGTTTTTAAATTCTGTTTTAAATGTGCACAAGGTTTTGACTAGGTGCTAATTATTAGATTGAAGCGAGGTGTATAAATGAGTGGGGTTTGGGGAGAGAGCTGACCGGAGATTTCAGAGATCAATACAGGGGTTGCAGATCTTGAGGAGAGTGATCAGAGGGAATCCGAGTACTGTTGAATCTGAGGCTGTTGCAGAGATCCAAGACTTGAGTTACCTGTGTTGGAGCTGGCAGTGAAAACTGACCGTGGAGTTGTGCATTTTGGATGGTGTGCAGACATGAGGATTATACAGGACCCAGGGCGATGTGAGACACCAGCATCTGTGAGACTTCCTCCTGAGAGCGACCTTCCAATACAACTGCTACAGATCCTCCCCCTTCTCATTTCTGGACCGCTCTCCCTCTCTTTGAAGTATAGTTTATGGGTAAACTGGCCGAAACCTGGGTGTAGTTTGTTTTTTGTGTTTTACTTGATTGCTGCTATGTTCTTTGAAGGTACATTAATCTTTGAAATCCATATTTAGATCGTAGAGTGGCTTGGTACTGGGCAACATTCGATCTGGTGGTTTGTTTTGGTTTGTGGTTGTTCTCCATACCTTTTATGTATTTTGAAACACAGTTTGAGTAAACTTGAATCTATTTTAATTTCTTTGGTTTTTATGATCACTGGTTTGCTGCTCAACAGTTCTAGTTAGTCTGTCTTTGAATAGTTACAGATTGATTTGTGTGCCTATATTTGAGCTTTTGTTTAATAAAACCTTGACTAGTAAATTTTAACTTCCTGTGCTTTACCTGCCTTTAAGGCCTCTTATTGTACTGGACCTTCCCAGTTCACTAAAGGTGATGGCAGCAACACATGCTAACGCAGCTTCAATCTAGTTCACTGCCACCCTGGGGTTACTGCCATTCTAGTCAAAGAATAAAGGGGACAGTTACATACAGTAGCAGACAAAAGTACTTTAGAACCACCATGGTTATACTCATACCTAAAACCGAAATTAATATTCAAATGAAAGACAAACTATCGATACAACTGCAAAGTTGCATTCAAGCACGTCATATCAAACATCTGCACTGCCGAAACACTGTGTTTAAATGAACAATTAAACATAAAAGGGTTTATTATCTAACTTCCCACATATAAAGCACAACTTCAAAAAATGAAAAAAACTATAAAAATTACTGTAAACAGGCTGCGCTCTCTGTGCCCCTTTTAATGAGACCCAGACACACAGGTTTGAAGTTATGCGCACTTTTAATCATAGGAAAATAAAACAAAACAAACACCAAGCTCCCTTGGAGTGCTAACTACACTTTTAGGCAGGTCCATGACTAGCTTGCAGGACAGCCAAGCCTTTTACTTGTCCTAAAACAAAACAGTTTAACAAAAAGTGCTTCACACAGTACCTTTTGTGTTATGATTGAGCACACTTTCAATCAGACTCTCCACACAGCAGCAGCCCTGAGCAGACCGACTGCTCTCCTTAAATATCCTGCACCTGTCTCTAATTTACAGCAATAGCCAGGTGCAGGTGATAATAAACAATAAAACAAAGGGGGGAGGGTTGGCAGGGAGTATATTAACCCCCTCCCTGCTGTGCTACAGTACATATAAAACTGTAAAAAAAAAGTATTTTTTTAAATTTAAAATGAAAGTGACGTATGTTTTCTCTTGCATGTATCAGTTGGTACAGCTCTGAATCCAGGTTGAGCTGTATCTGCCTGCTGCTTTGCAATTTTCTGATTGAAATGTTTCTACCGAAGCACTGTGGCAAGCTTCAAGATGAAATCTCTCCTAATGATATTTTCCCTGGTGCATTCCCTGTACAAAACGAAGGAATTGATGGCTGCCAGATACAGTAGAGTACAATAGACTTGTATAAAAACAAAATAGAATATTGTAGGTTATATTAAAAAAGAAAAAAAAAAAAACATTTTGTAAAAGGCAGTCAAAGTGACTGCTTTAGTGGTTCCACGTGGGCAGGATTATAATTTCCTTAATTTTGCAATCCTGCCTTTGAAACGTCATTGGTATTTAATATATGTATTTAGGAAAAATCATAAATGGACAACAACATAACTTTCAGACACACAGAGTAATTTAAATTTGAAAACCTCAAACCGTCAAAATGATTGCTGTGGCGGTTCTAGTTTTTTTAAAAATTTGAAAAACTACAAAAAGTGATTTCTATAATTGAATTGTTCTATTGAAAGATATAGAGGTTCAGTTTTATAATAAAACAACAAATTATTACATAACATGCAAAAAATGAAAAATAACATGCAAAAACTAATTTCCCTTACATTAGTTTTTTGTGTGCCCATCGTCTGCTTCCTTTACAGCTTGCAGTCTTTTTTTTTATTTTAAAACCAGTTCCTGGTATCTTTCCGGAGATATTTTTGCCCATTTTTCAACACATACAGCTTTGAGTTCTACAGTCGACTTTGGTTTCCTTTTTGCAACAGCAGCCTTCAAGTCAATCCACACCATCTCGATGGGATTCAACTCTGAATTTTTTCAGAAATTCCTTTTTTGTAGACTTCGCAGAATGCTTAGGGTCATTATCCTGCTGGAACACAAACTTTCATCCTAAGCCTTCTAGCACTGGGTAACAAATATATTTCTTGATATTTTGGAGCATTCATTGATCCTTCTACAATACAAAGGTAGAAAGCCACAACCTCCACCATGTTTAACACTGGGCATTTCTTCAAATTCTACTCCTCTCTTCCTCCAAACATATTGTTAATACCTTGGTGAAAAAAGTTATAGTTTGGATTCGTCTGACCATAAAATTTGATAGTAGAAATCATCAGGCTTCAAGTATGCAGTGGAAAACTCCAATCACTTTCTTTTATGTATTGTTTTTAACAAAGGTTTGATTTTGATTACAAAAACAATTGATTCTACAAAGCTTCAAATAAATAACTTAGTTAAGTTAATTTAAGAGATCATACATTTACAGTTGTTTTTTTACAAAATAAACAGTGCTAGCTCTGGGGTAAAGGCTTGGTGAATATGGGAGAAAAAAAATCTTTGTTACAGCGGCAATTACATATATCTGTCATTCTGAGCATGCTCAATAAAAATGTCCGAACACTAAAATATCTTATGACAAATACCAATAAAATTTCACACTAACATAAATTCATAGCAGTTTCTGGTGGGAGACCTGTAGCTTTGTACATGCATCAATACAGAAGGTGACAAAACACTAAAGCTACGTTTCCACAGCTCAGTGTTGTACTTCTCAGGTTTAAGCTGATAAGCGTTCTTGTTGAGCACCTTGCTTTTGAGCATTGTGGGTAATTATAAATAATTTAACTTTCTCCATTGTTTGTTAAACTTAATATTGGTTCTCCATTCTTCTTTGCAGTTTATGTTAATATCTCAGCTTTTCAAAGAAAGCTTTGATCCTCAGCATCTATGAGGTCGTTTCCTTTTTGTGCTAACTCCACCTGCCTTGTGATTGCTTGACTAGTCATTCCTGACGAGACCCTAATGAACCTGCAAGCAGATGGAGGGGAGAGCAACCACTGGAACAGCGTGCCCATTCAGAACGGTGTTCAGAACAAGGTCAATAATATAAAAGTCATATTCAGTAATGCTTTCTGTAATGTGGTTTATCTAAGACCCTTCACACCATGCTGTCATTGTATTGCCCTGAGCATAACAGCTGCTGTTCCCTGGAAGGCTTCTCCTGGGCTGATAACTGAGCGTCTCCTGAGATGTGATGAGAGATGAATAAAAGAAACTCTGACTGTGAAACAGATGACACAAATAAAGCAGATACAACGATACAAGTGGGGGTGAGGGGGAACCCTAAACCCCTAAAATTTAATCATGTGACAAGAAGACTGTAACCCCCTGCTTTAATCATGATAAATATACAATTTGATTATTGTTGTATTTATTTTAATTACTGTGTGTATACAGCAGTAGTCTAAGGCTGATAATGTATCCAGTTATTATTGCAGCTTAATTGAAGGCTTGTTGTAGTTCCATTGCTAAAATGTCAGTCTCCTTCTCAGTCCTGTATCTAGCCTGTTCAATCTTACCTGCCAAGCAGTGTTTCACTTTGCAGTCGTAGTAAATAAAAGATCCACTTCTCTTTCTCTTTCGTAGTTTGTTTGCCTTATTTGTCATCAATCCATATCTGTCAAGCTTTATACAGGATTACTGTATTTAAAGAGATTCACATGAAATGAATCTTTTCCTAGCGGCTTTGTGGTCCAGTGGTTAAAGAAAAGGAGGTCCTTTTGTAACCAGGGGTTTCTGTAAAATTACGAGACCGAACACCATACCTACTGTGAAGCATGGATGGGGTAACATTTTTCTATGGGGCTGTTTTTCTTGTAATGGCACAGGTAAAATGGATTCCATAGCATACCAAATTATTTATTTTGAGAAATATCTAGAAATTATACATTTCTATTGAGGCATGTACACTTTTGACAACTGTGTGTATATATATATATATATATATATATATATATATATATATATATATATATATATATATATACACACACACACACACACACACACTCTGGGGTTTGACGTTCGAATGGAGCCAATGGGGATGTGGGTTGTGTAATGCTCTTAAATTCTGAATTCCAACCTTACCTACTGTCTCCTTGTGGGTAACTGTCAGAGAACAAAGACTGTCAGTGTGGCAGGGTGGCTTGAGTGGCAATGTAACCAGACCAGTCAGCTGACAAAAGACACAAAGACAGGTACTATGGGCGAAAGCGCTGGCGCGCCGTTTTTATTGAAAACAAAAAATAAATGAAAAAGATATACAAAAAAAAAAAAAACAGATTAGTAATAAATGCAATCAGTTAACCTGGAGGTGGTCACATTCTGCACTGGGTTTTTAATATCTGCATGGTCGACAGCAACTCTGTTAATTAATTCGCTGCCGACCACACAGTCTGGCAGAGACAAGATGCTAAACTGCCTCTGCCAGAACACACTTAAACTAAACAGTAATCAAGAAAATCACTGTTTTTACATCCCACAAAATGCAATCCCTCGTTTAAATGAACAGAAACAATACATTCACCTGTGCTAAATAAACACAACACAATACATTTACATTTATAAGCAGGGCTTTGCCCGGACCCCTAATTATGTACAGGGCTTTTCTTCTGCCTAGCCACAGTCAGCCATTTTGTATTGGATTGAGCTAGGAGGTGAAAAGTAGGGCTTGGCTGAATTCATTTTAGTGCTAGAAGCATAGTTTCACTTCTACTCAACCCCAAACTCAAGCAGTGGTTTCAACAACCCAGTAAGTGCGGTAAGGATTGCCTTACTGCACACCCTGGAGTGGGCTTTTCGCTTATAAAATGACTGACTTTTTTTTCTAGAAAATAATTACACAAAGTAGCATTTTGTAAGGATAAAAAGAAATCCTTCCTTTGTGTATCCTTCCTTTCAGAAAAAGTAATCCCCTGGGACTGTTTCATTTTTCTCTCTCTCTCTCTCTCTCTCTCTCTCTCTCTCTCTCTCTCTCTCTCACACACACACACACACAATGGTTGCATTCCTATATTTGTTGGGACTTCTCATTGACTCTCATTATATTTTTATTTACTATTTCTAACTCCAGTCAGATAACACTCCACACAAAGTGAAAGCCGACAATAAACTAAATATTTTGTCACTTTCTTTTTTTTTTTTTAAAGGCATATTTAGTTCTTAAAAACGTGTTTTATAAAGAGGGTATGTCCCCACAATGCTGTTTTTTTCAGGAGTTACTATCTTTGTGGGGACATTTTCTCAAATTTTGTCCGCACATTCATAGTAATAGCTGCCCTCCTACCACCCACACTTATATTTCTTTCTTTTGCTGGTGTTACATTGACTTCATTACAACACCCCATGAGCTGATTCTAAAGCAGATTTTTGTACCTTCAATATTTTTCCACCTGGGAGTTTTTCAAGTTTGTCCCTGAGAGGATTATGTCCATTTGCACACACACTCACGCACAAACACACACACACAAACACACACATACATACACCGCTTTCTTTAAACATCCATCTGCCTACTCCCCCACAGCCCTTTTAGATTTTGGGAGATTGGCAGAATTTCCCATGTAGATTCTTAAAGGGCTTTAACTGCTGCCAGGCACCTGCCCTAGCCTCTCTCCTCCAGGCAAAGCACGGTCCTCAAGGCTTTCCTCCAGCCTTCCAGACACGAGTCTGCCCTGTAATGAATATCCTTATAGACTCCAAGCTGTAGCAACTTGAGAAATACAACCCCATGTCTGTTTTTTTTATCCCAATCATTAATATTTATATTTTTACTTCCATTATAGAACAATATTCCATTCCTTCATAGGCACCTTTGCTTATAATTAGAGCACCGATCATGCCTTATTGAAACATTGCTTAAAGAACATTGAGCAGAGAAGTCTCTTAAAAACAACATATTCAATACAATTTGAAAGCATTTTTAACACCAATTACAGTTTGCATTTTCTAATTCAGTCAAATTATTAACTTAGCAATAACACCCAACGCAGGGGCAATTCCTAGGAATTATGGGCCAGTTTGTTGCATATAATAGTGACTTAGTGAACATGTTCTGAAAGACCTTGTGGAAGAGAATTGCTATATGTCAGTGATCGTGCGGAATGTGTGTTTATGTCTGCTTTATTGATTTTTTTTAAAGAATTTTAGTTCCTTGGCTTTCTACAAATACTTAAACTTAACACTTGTTATCTATTATATAATAATTTTCACTGAAGGTATGAGTATTTTGTTCTGTAAGTCGTGCAGCAAGCTGATGTTAAGCCCTGTATGTCTTTTTGAACAAATTCGTGGAACCAATATTTTTTCATGTTTTCATTCTTTTAAAGCAAATTTTGCTAGAATTAAGTTTTAGGAGACTTTAATTCAATTCTGCAGGAGGTCGCTCAAGCCTGGTGCTGTCAGTAGCCTGCAGCAATAATAGAGGACACCACTGGCATGAATTCCCAGCTATGCTAATTTAATATGCTTTGGGGTACCAATGTCACTTTTTTTGTCCTTGGTAGGTACCGATGGTAGATGCTACCTAAGGCTAGTGTACAATGAATTGCATCTTATTGCAAAGGGACAGAAAACTCTAGACTTAAAGCAATCAGCGATCCAATGCCCAAACACGAATATAAGAAGTGCAAAGGGTGAAATAAAAATCTTTCTGTACTTTGCAAAGGGCTTCGTTTTTTTATTTACGTATTTATGTTTAGCAAAGGGCTGTATTTTTAATTTGTGACAGCTTCAGTATTTTTTTGTAAACTTGCTTATAAAACAAATAAACTTTAAAATTAGCAATCGAGTCTCAGTACAGCTGCATAAAAGCAGCATGTTTTCACTCACTCGGGTTTGCTGTGTGTTCGGGAGTGGAGAACGGGAGAGAGAGAGGAGAAGCATAATTATAAATATCAATTGCTATGAGTGCTGGAAGCAGCAGCACCGTACTTGTTTTGTGTAGCATTCGTCCACCCTGATTTTTTAGTGTCTACTCGTTTTGTTTATCTATTTATTTTGGCCTCACATGGCGTGTGCTGTTTTTATTACAAACCTTTTATTTTCTGACTGTCTGTTCATTTATTAAATGCTGAGCGAGACCATTCGCTTAGCTCCACCAAACTCCACCTCTCTGTTTATTTCCTGGTTCCTGTTTCTGGTCTGACGTCTCCCACTCCGGCCGTCTTTGTGACAATGTCACATTTAAAAAAAAAAAAAAAAAAATTGCATGAAGAGGTCTCTTTGTACTGTGTGCTTATTTGCCAGGGCTGCTCCCAGCAGATCTCGTTGTTGATAAAGAATTGCTTGGTACAGGCTTTAGTTATAGTACAACATTGCGCCAGGTTACATCCCAAACAGGATTTTCAAGTCACGTGAACATAAGATACAGCTTCCGGACATGTTTCCATGTGTCAATTTGCACAGCTTTTTAACGTGAGAAGATGATTTTATCCATCCTTTTAAGTCGTACCATGTTTCGGCCATGCACTTTCTACAGTACAAGGAACGTGTGTGGCATGTGGGTGCTACATCACATTCTCACGACAATGGAGAGAGGATTAGGAGGTTCAAAACTGCACGAACAACCTGCCACTGTTCTGCACCTGTGTGGCACTGTGAAAGTGGTGTAATGTGTGGGCAGAATGCTTGTGAGATTATGGCTGGAGCCTTAATTGAATGATTGGACCTGTCATTCATTTCCACAGCTCTTCCACGGTCTTAACATCTGCTTATCTCCATCATTTGAATCATTATCCCTTAAGCTTGCAGACAATTCTGCTCATACCAGCATTAGACAGTGTGGGTTTGCAGGTGCAGGATCTATTTACATGGACTCCTTAAAACTGAGTACATTCTCTACTGAACTTTGTATTCAGTTTAGACCCTTACAGTCACTTCTATCTAATCATGCATCTTTCCCACTGATTATACAGGGAGCTGCCATCTTTATTCCTTTATTTGATACATGTTCCTTGGACAAGGCACCACTGATTTGAAGGAAATTGAAAAACAATCTTTTAGTACTGCTGTATATATATTGTCAGTTCAAATCTTAGACAAGGTCGTTCATTAAAATGATCACACATTGCTGTGGCTAGCAAGTTCATTGAAGCCAAGGTATGTAAGGTTCAGATGTCTACGCAATATATCTAAAGTTGAACTCTCCTCTAAATAACTTCCTTTCATATAAAACAGGAAGTTTTTTAGAAGGGGGAGGGGTATGTATTTTTCACTGCCGTTTTGCTCTGGGGCCTTTTTTTCCCTGTAGTGTTTTTTTTTTTTTTTTCTAGGTCTGCAAGCAGTTCCTAGTCTAAAAAATCAACGATTCACTTTATTCACAATCACACTTTCAACTCCTTATTTTTAGGCAGTGTGATTCCAGATACCAGCCTCACGCCTCTTACTTGAAAGACATTGATAACTCAAGATACCACTACCAGCTGGTTTCACACACTCTGATTAGCACTAATCTTGGATTGCCTAATGTTACAAAAAATACATTCTGTCCTTGGAGAGAGTCCAGTGAAAAGCAACCACACTAGTTTAAAGGTTTTAAGCAATGGGCATTGAAAGATGAGAGAGATAAATCAATTTAGCTTAGAACACAGAAGAATTAAGGGGACTTGATTGTAGTCTTTAAAATCTTAAAAGGAGTTGACCTTTCTAATACTTTAAGCGCAGCCTAGAAACCAGGACAAGTGTTGCAAATTAAGTGGATACAAGCATAGGGTAGGAGACACCTCTTCACACAGATTAGTGAGGGTGTAGAAAGGGTTACCTAGCCACGTTGTTGATGCAGAATCATAAGGATCTTTTAAGACCCAACTTGAAGATAAATCACCTAGTAGGAACAGAACAAGCATTGGTGTACCTCACCTACATATCATCCGACCTTGCTTTTACTATGACAGGCATAACGCTCCTTTAAATAATACAACTCATTAACGAAACATCAATTGTAAGCTACTTGGGATATTTTTGTTTAAATGTGTAGCATGGAGCTTTATGCTGGACAACCTGGGCAGGGTTTAGTAGAATGATGATAAACATGAATACAGAAACACGGCTCAGTACTGCTGTTCAGTGTATAAGTGCTTGTGTGAAATGTTATTTGAATCAACTCAATACAACTCTAAGTATAGTATAAACAGTCCTGGATACCTATATTTAGGCTGTAAAGTATGGCATTCAAACCCCTTTATGGATTTCTGGCTTTTTAGATAAACATCTGAACAGACATCAGTTTACAACATACATATTTATAAAACTGAAACGATAGCAATACATTTTTAACTTTTCAACATAAATAGGTTTATCACCAGATGCGCAAAAGCAACTGAACAAGGTAGATAAATAAACTTAGAAGAAAACATTTCACAGAAGCACACAGCACAACAAGTTATAAAAAAAGTCTAATTTAGTTTTATTTTTTTTCTGGGTTTTTTTTTGACAAGAGGGTATTCCTTTACCTTGAGTCTAAGACTGTTCAAAATCAACACAGATAATGTGCTTCTCCAAGCCACCTTTCTGCACAGGACACAGATGTCCGAAGTTTTATTTTTATTGCACTTGCCAACCTGGCATTGGCGTCTCTTGCGGCTCTCAGCGGGGCTGCCAACTTCAGCTGTGGGTACACGCTTGGCAGTCTCCCTCTGTTCCAAATGCTTCTTGCGAAGTTCCTGTGCTAAGTCTAAAATATATTCTCTCCTTGGTAAATTATTCTTATACATTGTAAAACACCTGAACAGACCACCATCGGGAGCCAGCTTTCACTGAATACTTCCGTGCCATCTCATCCAAAACATCAACTCCATATTTTGTTGTGTTATAAAACTCCATGGTCTCTGGTATTTTTTTTCACTAGTCCCGATGCTAACTGACTGACCAAAACAGCGCACCTGACGCGTTGACTGTCGTCCTGGTGGTCGGAAACTTTCCGCACTAACTTTTTATTGAAAAATATCTGAGGTTGTCCTGGAAGAAAACTTGCTTCCTTCTGCTCTGACAATGTTCCCCAACTCTGAGGACTGGTTTTTCCAGCAGGACAATGCTCCATGCCACACAGCCAGGTCAACCAAGGTGTGGCTGGAGAACCACCAGATCAAGACCCTGTCATGGCCAACCCAGTCTCCAGACCTGAACCCCATTGAAAACCTCTGGAATGTGATCAAGAGGAAGATGGATGGTCACAAGCCAAACAAAGCTGAGCTGCTTGAATTTTTGCACCAGGAGTGGCATAAAGTCACTCAACATCAATGTGAAAGACTGGTGGAGAGCATGCCAAGACACATGAAAGCTGTGCTTGAAAATCAGGGTTATTCCACCAAATATTGATTTCTGAACTCTTCCTAAGTTAAAACATTAGTATTGTGTGGTTTAAAAATGAATATGAACTTATTTTCTTTGCATTATTCGAGGTCTGACAACACTGCATCTTTTTTGTTATTTTGACCAGTTGTCATTTTCTGCAAATAAATGCTCTCAATGACAATATTTTTATTTGGAATTTGGGAGAAATGTTGTCAGTAGTTTATAGAATAAAACAAAAATGTTCATTTTACCCAAACACATACCTATAAATAGTAAAACCAGAGAAACTGATAATTTTGCAGTGGTCTCAATTTTTTCCAGAGTTGTGTGTGTGTGTGTGTGTGTGTGTGTGTGTGTGTGTGTGTGTGTGTGTGTGTATATATATATATAAACTTGCTTACTATCTATGAGAAAACTTAGTTTTAGTTTCTCTTACAGAGAAATTACAAACAAGCAGGTAAATTACAGTGAGAAAAAAAAATAACCGAGTAGGATAAATTTTAGTTTTAACAGAAATCAAACCGACATACAGAGGTAATATTTTTCATTAAGAAAAACAACTGCATCACACCCAACTACCGTTCTCTCTCCTCTTCTTGTCCCTCCCAATAGCAACCAATACACACTCCTGAATTGCTGGTACTGTACTGAACTCCCAACTCCCACCTAATAGGTTCTTGTTAACTGTCAGTAAATGTACTGTATTCAAGCCCCAAAAACACACAAGAGTATAGTGCTGCAGATCGGAGCCAGTTCTAAAATGACTTAAATCATGCATAAAATACTGCAGCATTTGTAAAGCATAGTATTATTAATAAAGGCCGCCCTCGTATAATCACCGCTGTCATTTTGATCAATTAAAAAAAAACGCTGCAACGACAAACTGAACTAATATGTGTGTGTGTGTGTGTGTGTGTGTGTGTGTGTGTGTGTGTGTGTGTGTATATATATATATATATATATATATATATATATATATATATATATGCTGTTTATGCTGTTTAATGTAATTTTATTCAAAGTAAAACAGGTTTAAAAGGCACTGCATATCAACAGGACACTCAGTACTGCATTTCCAGCCAAGCCCCACCCCTTGTTCACTGAATTTATCACATATCTCCTCATAGTGGCCATTGAATGGTTTTCTCTGCTTTTTCCAGAAAAACAAACAATTAGAGACCTGTGCTTGATGTCTTTTTGATGATGTTGGACAGTTTTTTTTAATTAATATGAAACTCTACTGTAAGCACTTTTCTAAATTCACAGCATGAAGTCATTTTTTGGCTGGATTCAAGACAGCCTCAAACAGGAATCTTTTCAAATAATAAGAAAGCGTACGTCCTAGTTTTTTTATAACCAAGCTCTCATTACTTCTTAACATAAGATATATACTCTTGTCTTTCTCAAAGCATCTTATTCAAGGTTGACAAATCCCGCTTTCAAGAGCCAACAGAAAAACCCTGCTATGAGGTGCCAAAGACTAAGCCTTATCTTTTGAAAGTCTAATGCCCTCCCCGAATTGTACTGTGTCTGAAACATTTTAATTCTTTCACTTTTGAACTCTACAGTCTCTGTGTAAATAAATACATCTGTTTATTACTGTAGTAAAACTTAAATCAATGCAACACTGTCTTTTTTTAGTTTTAAATGTAACTCTGTCCAACAGTTGCCTTTTCTTTTTTAATACAAAATCCTCCATATTTTTGGCTCACAAAAATCACCTCAATTAAAGTCACTACCTTTCTAATAAGAACTGATACTGTAGACAACTCTTCTACTTTAGCTTGCTTCGGCTGCCAAGTTTTCATAAATTTCTATAATATACAGAGCATCAAAAGAAACATATCACTATTATAACACATTTATTTTCAAAAGAAACAAGGTATATAAATGATGGA
The DNA here is from genome assembly GCF_017654505.1 of Polyodon spathula. Taxonomy (NCBI): domain Eukaryota; kingdom Metazoa; phylum Chordata; class Actinopteri; order Acipenseriformes; family Polyodontidae; genus Polyodon; species Polyodon spathula. Next base: position 12,418,453 of record NC_054556.1, read on the forward strand.
CATTGATTAAATGATTTTGGTTTCTTTTTAATCACTCGATCATTCATCCTTGACCATGACACGCTTGGACACTGGATACGGAGTGATTTCAGCTGTTGAATTGAAAGCGTGAATAAAAACAATAAAGAAAAATCACAGAAAAAAAACAACATATCATGTTTGTCAAGAGAGCAGAGTCTTTGTGCAATCAATATGATGGAGGATGGACTAGGGCAGCGTACAGTGGCTTGCTGTCTTGGGTGTTCACAGCCAGCAATTTCAAACCTGGCGAGACAGTATAACCAGACACACTCTGTCAATGACAGGCCACGAACTGGGAGAGCAAGAGTCACAACACCTGCCCAAGATCGACAGATTATTTTACAGCATCTTCGTGATATCAGTTGTTAATCAGCACAATAAAAAGTCACTGCACCTGCTCTAAAACAGTCATTTTTTGATCACATCTAGTACATTTTATACAAATATAAGTGATAAGTTTCTTTTGATGCTCAGTATATAATGAAGAGAATTACATTACACCATAATATATCCTTATTCAGGTACCAAAAGGTATTTTGTTAGTTAATTTTGCTCATTATAGAAAGACCTTGGATTAAAAACTGCCGACGACCGAGTCTCTCTTCGACTGCCAAAACCTATTTTATCATCACCACTCTGCTACAAGCAGGTAAAGGCGAGGTCACCAGTGTAATTTTATTTCTTTAGTATGCCCACTGTGTACTACAGTTATTAAATCCAGTTTACACTTTGTCTTATATTCAAACATAACACTTCCTCTGTTATAATAACACATTTACACTTACATTCTGTTTGAATTATTCTAGAATACCTCTGACTAGCTTAAAGGCTCTTTTCAGATCAAGCTTACTTCTTTTCTAAATAACAAACTTGACTATGAATACACTCTCAAGCAATGTAGATACTTTGTTCCTCTTTTTTTACAGTTTTTGCTTGGCACAATAAAACTGAAATAGATGCAATACTGTTTTTTTTGTTTGAAATATAATCCTGTCAGAAGGGTTGCTTCTTTTTTCTTTTGCTGTACTAAAATGCTCTGTGTTTAGTTCTTTAAAAGCTATGACTTAATCTTCAGGTTAATTAAATGAGATTCCTTCTTCTGCCAAGGTTAACACAAGCTTCCACGCGCGATAGTCTTCATTATTTTAAAGATAGAGAAAGCCCTATTTAAATCTGACCAGTTTCCAAGCGTTTATATGCACTCTTATGACAAAGGCACACAGAGGAGCTTTTTTACTAACATTAACATTTGTTCAGTTTTCTTAATTCAAATCCTTGTAACCTGTTCAAAATTTGCTGCAATATTATTTATGCTGGTTGTATATTCTTTAAAACATAGTACAGTTATTACAATATTTTAACATTGACAGTACTGAACCCTTATTTTTAAAACACAAAAGGCAAGAGGTTAATTTTTAATTGGTACATGCTTGGCAGCAAATCAATCCTGAATATTAAAACTGCTATACTTTGATAGAGACTAACATCCTACTGCATTTACTTGAGGTTATTATATTAGGTTCCATATTTTTAAAATCATTTTTTTTTTACATTTGTTTTAAATACTTTAGTTTTTTCTTACTATTGTAGAACCACAAACCTATTTTAGTTCAATTGTTATTCATATAGTTTGCCATTCTGTTCTCGTTGGATCGGAATATTTGAGGTTCTGAATCTAATTAAAAAATACGTTTTTGCCTGATAAGGGAGGTTTGGAACTTTCAGCAGGTCGGCCTGACCTTACACATTCACTAGTAATATTTTTCTACTGTTATACTAGAATAAACTGGAATATAGAACCCTACAATATTCACAGAGACCAATACAGAGTACGTTACAAAAAAAATTCTGACTAGTGTGTTTTGACACTTCTGCTGACTTTGTATTCTTTAAAATACATTACAGTCATTACAATATTTGTTACAGTTTCACAAATGTTCAATTTGTACCCCAAAGATCAGCCTGCTTTCAGTAGCTGTCAGTGGAGGCGGCAGGATTTAATTCCTGGCTGGGTGACAAATTTTCACAGATGGACTGTTTATGACTTAATGACGTAAACGTAATGATATAATATGCGTACTGAGGACACTTTATCCTGTCAGAAATAGCACCATACTCTCCTAAAACGCACACTCTACCAAAACATTTTGACAGTCGGACATCTGATTTACCACCAATTGGCATAGCAGCACACATTTCGTAACGTTACCGAGCTACAAGTCACTAGTACACAAACAAAATGATTCTGACAAAAGCTCTCAAACATGTTTTCAGCTTCCCAAAGTGAGCTTAAAATTAAAAAGCTCTCATACAGTGACTAAAAGTGAATGTCAATACTTCCCTTTGAGCTTTAGAAAAGTGTCAGTTATATGGGAACAAAAACAAAACAGGAATAGAGGCATAAGTTGAGCACAACATACATCTCAGCTGCATCAGTCAACTTAATTCAAATTGATAAAATTAAGTGTAGGTACTTACATTACTGGCGAATTTCTTGATCGTCGGTTCGTTTTCTTTTCACAAAATTTGTCGGGACATAGCTAATGCGTAAAACACAAATATAGCTCTAGTTTACTGCAAAGTTGGCCCAACGTTGTGTATTATTATATTTCTTAGCAAACACCCTTATCCAGAGTGACTTACAATTGTTACAAGATATCACATTATCCTGCGTGCTCATGCATTAACCATACTGCAGCCTGCTTGCTTGAAAACATTTGTTTAAATTTTTTATTCCTGCTTGTGTCTACACTTACTATTCTGATACCAGGATTTCTAATATCTATATTCTACTTACTTTTGTTAGCCATAATAAACTTAATTTATTTTTGCTAAGGAACTTAAAATTAATCATTTATGTTTGCCTGTTACAAGTACTAAAGTAAGTATTTATGATTAACCTCTCGATCCTGAATCTAGAAAGCATATTTTTATAATTTACCCTCCGTCACAAGGCTGGTTGAGTGGTGACGTCAGACCCAGAACAACACACAGGACAGAGACGCGCAGTTTTGGTGAAGCTGAGCGCTTGCTTGCGCTCAGCATTTAATAAATAAACAAACAGAAAATAAAGATGCTGAACAAAACACGGTACTTGAGCCAAAATAAATAGACAAACAAAACAAACACTAAACAAACAAGTACCGTGCTGGTCCTCCAGCATGACATAGCAATTGCTTCCTTTTTCTCTATGGCCCCCCCGGCCCCCGGCCCCGTTCTTTCACCCTGAACACACAACCCCAAGTGAGTGAAAACATGTTGCTTTTATGCAGCTGTACTGTGACTCGATTGCTAATCAATCATTCAATTGGAGTCTCGGTACAACTGCACGTGAATTAATAAAGTGCAATTCCCCGTGCTCGCATATTATTACATTTTACCTGCACGTGAAGGGCTGTGCAATCCTCATGCCTAAATACAAATATACATTTTAAACCAATCATGTTACACAGACCCATATATATCCCGTGTACCAATGACTATACACCAACATTAACACACAACACGCAACATACAACACAAATAAATAGCCCAGGGGCGGGGCACTTTGCCACAGCCTCATATTTATTTTCCATTTTATTTATAGTTATTTTGATATACCGTATTACTTTGAATTAACGCAGCAGGGTTTATCTTAAATTGCTACAAACAGCTGCAGCTCGTATTCCAGGACAGTACTTATTCAAGGGTGGCGGTAATTAGAAGTATTATGGTTTTTGAAAGGGTATTTGAGGGAAGTGTATATTGAAGTTTATGTGAATCATGCAGTGGAGGGAATGAGTATATTGGCCAACATACAATTTATATAGACAATTTCACATACATTATGATGTGTGTACTTGTTGCCAGATTTTTTAGATATTTGAGGGAAGTGTATATTGAAGTTTATGTGAATCATGCAGTGGGAATGAGTATATTGGCCAACATACAATTTATATAGACACTTTCACATACATTATGATGTGTGTACTTGTTGCCAGATTTTTTCATTCAAACACATTTTCATAACCATAATTCAGCAAGATGTATTTATTTTGGTTAGTGAATCAGTGAATCAAACAAACAAATCTGTTGAATTGACTGAATAAACTGAATTAATCAAACTAATTGAGTCAGTAAAAAGAATCCAACTAATCTATCAGTAGTTTTCAGGCCAGAAAAAGTTTAAATAGCGCTCCTACCAGTTGTTAAAGCCTGGTTTCCACACGCACTAATAAATGAAACATCCTTTAAATTCCATGTGAATACAGCTTATCTCATTGTTCTGAGCTGGATGCTCATTTAAATACATCAGCATGCATTACAATAAAAATCACATTGTGGCAGAGCAAAGCTCTGCCCTTTAAATTGGCAGGGATGGGGTTAACTTCCCCTACCTGCCTGGGTTTATTATGTTCAGGTGGCTGGGGTTGATTAGTTGATTAGGTTGATTAACGATCAATCAGCGCCCAGCCACCTGATATAAAAGGAGGCCTCTACTTCTCATTTGGGGAGAGGGAGCTGAGGAAGCAGGTTGGTTTTTTTTGGTTGTTTGGAAAGCTTGAATCCAGTGAAGGCATTGCCCAGCCTGGAGATTGTTATTTTTGTAAATTTTGCTTTTTGTCTTTCTTTGTGTTTAAATTGTTTTGTTTTGGCCCTTGTGCCCTTTCATTTTTGTGTTTTTATTTATAATAAAATAGTTATTTTTTTGAACTGCAGTCTGTCTCTGGGCCTCTTTCCACTCGCCAGCCGGCCACACACATATTCATTCTGATTACCATAGTGTGAATCACTAAATTCACTATGCGTCATAATATGACAAGTATCACGATAATGAATACAATTGCAATAGTAAATACAGGAATCATTAGCGTGCACACCAATTGCAATTATCGCTCATCATAAAGTTTAACGCACGTTCATAAATGAGGCCCAAGGTTTGCATAATGAGGGGTGCCTGACTGGTAACCTGTTTTTCTTTAGTTTTTGAAGTTAACACATTACTCGGTTATTAGTTTCCTACAGAACAATTTTCAACCTGAATGAAATCCCATCATTTTCATTGTTTCTAATTGTAACTTACAAGATTGGTTTGGTTTTGTGGAAGGTAGGTTGACAGGTATGCATTGAGTTCCTTCAGGCTGCGTGTGATGGAGGTTTGTGACGAAATGAAAAGCACTGTTTGAACTACGTCACATTTTAAATGAACATGAATATTCTACAGTACGGTTTTATTCTCCATTAATTTAAACCTACAAAATGTGAATCTCCATTTTCAAAAGGCCGTTAGAATCTAACTGTCTAAAAGCAGTGGGAGTGTGTGTTGAAAAGGAAGTCATTTCACAGGTATGGCCAGAGAAGCATTCCTCAGTACTGCTTTCCCTTTTATCTGAGATTTTTATATTCATGTTTTCCAGTAGCAGTTAGACCTTTGAATTGAGGTCTTTTTTTCCTCCCCACATACTGTTATAAAAAAGTACTCTGCATTACTATGATACAGTTGCCATGAAATACATCTTGTAGAACAGGAGTTTGAAATTCAGTGACAGAAAACAAAATGCCAATACAACATATGTATTTATTACTTTCACAAGTCCTGTAAATACAGCCGGATTTTCAGATATTGAATATTAACAGAGCTATACCGTTTACATGTCTGCAGCCAGTCTCTGTGGGTGTTTTCTCTATTTTACTCCAATCTGCTTCTGTTAGTCTCTGTTTCATTCCTTCATAGTTTGCCTTTTTAAAACTGTAAACCTTAGCTTTAGTCTTTGTTGTGATCTGAGTTTGCCAATGGTTCTCTGACCTCTGTTTTAGACATTCTGTCTTCATTATCTGAAAAGACTAAATCAAGACATGCCCCCTCTCTAGTTGGTGCCTTGACAAATTGCATTAGGAAGCAGTCATTTGTCATTTCTACCATTTCAATTTCAGCTGTCATTTTATATGGGGGGGGGAATTGAAATCCACCATTAGTATGGCTTCTCCTTTGCTACACGCATTTCTATTGTCATTGTATAGCAGGTTATTTTGCTCGGTATCTGAATTTGGCAGTCTATAGCATGCCCCTATTATGCCCTCAGAATTTTTGTCCATTATTCTGACCAATATTGATTCTGTGTAATTTTCCATATTTAACACCTGGGCTTCAAGGCTATGTTTGATGTATAGCGCTACCCCTCCGCCTCTTCTATCCTGTCTGTCTTTCCTATATGGGTCAGACTGAGCATAAGTATGTTCATACATAACGTGACCTACGTAGTCGCATAGTTTGAGAGTCCATTGGTCAAGACGCAATGTAGATACTGTACATTAATGAACAATCACGTCATTGAAGTTCAAAGATTGTAAAACACGGGAACTAAACTACTAAAAAAACAACTCAAGAGGAGGGAAGAAAAATCAAATTACGAAGACTTTATATCTTCTGTAAATGTTAAATTTCACTAATTTGTATCCCCCCCCCCCCCCCCCCCCCCCCCCCAAAAAAGGATTCCATAAATCTTACCTGCGCTCATCCATTTGTTATATACCTGGATCTTCACAGTATATGCCTGCCAGTTTTGTCGCTCTGCCAAAGTGGAGTGCGGCCTTGCAGCCCCAACTCAGCCCCAAGCTTAGAATTATAATGGATGTTTAGCAATTTAACTATGATGTGATAGGTGTTACAGACACTTGGTTGTCTGAGAGTGATGGGGATGAATATAATATTTGTGGGTATACACTGTATAGGAAAGACAGGCAGGACAGAAGAGGAGGAGGGGTAGCGCTATACATAAGAAACAGTCTTGAAGCCCAGGTGTTAAACCTGGACAAAGAAAATAAAGCCGAATCAATATGGGTCAGAATAACGGACAAAAATTCAAAGGGCATAATAATAGGAGCATGCTATAGACCGCCAGATTCAGATGGTGAGCAAAATAATCTGTTATACAATGACATTAGAAATGCGTGTAGCAAAGGAGAAGCCATACTAATGGGGGATGTCAACTTCCCCCATATAAAATGGGAAAACCTGGTGAGTAGCACGAAGGATGAAATTGAAATGGTGGAAATGACAAATGACTGCTTCCTAACACAATTTGTGAAGGCACCGACTAGAGGGGAGGCATGCCTTGATTTAGTCTTTTCAAATAACGAAGACAGAATAACTAAAACAGAGGTCAGAGAACCATTGGCAAACTCAGACCACAACATGGTCTCATTTGAAGTGTTTTTTAAAACTCCAAAAGTAATAACTAAATCTAAGGTTTACAATTTTAGAAAAGCAAACTATGAAGGTATGAAACAGAGACTAACAAAAGTAGACTGGAGTAAAATAGAGAAAACACCCACAGAAGAAGGATGGTTGTTCTTCAAAAATGTAGTACTAGAGGCGCAAAACAATTACATCCCTAAAGTAGACAAATCTAAATGTAAAACTAAATTGCCAAACTGGTTTAATAGATCAATTAAAAAAAATATTCAGCGAAAAAAGGCACTTTATAGAGCATTAAAAAAGGACCAAAAAGAAAGTATGCAGAAAGAGTACACTGAACTGCAAACGCAAGTCAAAAAGGAAGTTAGAAAGGCCAAGAGAGAAATAAAAATGAACATTGCTAAGGGAGCTAAAACCAATTCCAAAATGTTTTTTCCAATATTACAACAGCAAGAGAACATTCAAAGATGAGATTAAATGTTTAAGAGATACAAATGGCAAAATCGTAGATGAAGAAAACAAATAGCAAATATATTAAATGATTACTTTTCACAAGTTTTTACAAAGGAAGATACTGACAACATGCCCCACATGTCATCCAGTTCCTATCCAGTTTTAAATAACTTTAGCATAACTGAGGCAGAAGTGTTAAAGGGACTAGGAGCTCTTAAAATAAACAAATCCCCTGGGCCGGATGAGATCCTCCCAGTAGTACTCAAAGAAATGAAAGAAGTAATTTACAAACCGCTAACCAAGATCATGCAGCAGTCTCTTGACACAGGGGTGGTACCGACAGACTGGAAAATTGCAAACGTAATACCGATCCACAAAAAGGGAAACAAAACTGAACCAGGTAACTACAGACCAGTAAGCCTGACTTCTATTATATGCAAACTTATGGAAACTATAATAAGATCCAAAATGGAAAATTACCTATATGGTAACAGGGTCCTGGGAGACAGTCGACAAGGTTTTAGGAAAGGGAGATCGTGTCTAACTAACTTGCTTGATTATTTTGAGGATGCAACATCGATAATGGATAATTGCAAAGCATATGACATGGTTTATTTAGATTTCCAGAAAGCTTTTGACAAAGTCCCGCACAAAAGATTAATTCTCAAACTGAACGCAGTTGGGATTCAAGGAAACACATGTACATGGATTAGGGAGTGGTTAACATGTAGAAAACAGAAAGTACTGATTAGAGGAAAAACCTCAGAATGGAGTGTGGTAACCAGTGGTGTACCACAGGGATCAGTATTAGGTCCTCTGCTATTCCTAATCTACATTAATGATTTAGATTCTGGTATAGTAAGCAAACTTGTTAAATTTGCAGATGACACAAAAAGTAGGAGGAGTGGCAAACACTGTTGTAGCAGCAAAGGCCATTCAAAATGATCTAGACAAGATTCAGAACTGGGCAGACACATGGCAAATGACATTTAATAGAGAAAAGTGTAAGGTACTGCACGCAGGAAATAAAAATGTACATTATAAATATCATATGGGAGATACTGAAATTGGAGAAGGAATCTATGAAAAAGACCTAGGAGTTTTTGTTGGCTCAGAAATGTCTTCATCTAGACAATGTGGGGAAGCTATAAAAAAGGCTAACAAGATGCTCGGATACATTGTGAAAAGTGTTGAATTTAAATCAAGGGACGTAATGTTAAAACTGTACAATGCACTAGTAAGACCTCATCTTGAATATTGTGTGCAGTTCTGGTCACCTTGCTATAAAAAAGATATTGCTGCTCTAGAAAGAGTGCAAAGAAGAGCGACCAGAATTATTCCGGGCTTAAAAGGCATGTCATATGCAGACAGGCTAAAAGAATTGAATCTGTTCAGTCTTGAACAAAGAAGACTACGTGGCGACCTAATTCAGCATTCAAAATTCTAAAAGGTATTGACAGTGTCGACCCAAGGGACTTTTTCAGCCTGAAAAAAGAAACAAGGACCAGGGGTCACAAATGGAGATTAGACAAAGGGGCATTCAGAACAGAAAATAGGAGGCACTTTTTTACACAGAGAATTGTGAGGGTCTGGAATCAACTCCCCAGTAATGTTGTTGAAGCTGACACCCTGGGATCCTTCAAGAAGCTGCTTGATGAGATTCTGGGATCAATAAGCTACTAACAACCAAACGAGCAAGATGGGCCAAATGGCCTCCTCTCGTTTGTAAACTTTCTTATGTTCTTATGTTCTAATACCTTTGCAAATGTATTATGTATATAATACTGCTTTATTAGTACTGAAAAAATAGTACAGTATTTAAACAAAGTGCAGGTAAAATATTTCTTTATAAGCAGAGTAAATATGCCCCTATGTCTATATGTAATACCCAAAACATATCTAAATACTGTCGCCCTCTAACTCTATATTAATACTGCTGGGGTTTCTGCAACAATACCGTATCAAAAATACTGTGAAATATGTAGAATGGCAGAAATAGCATCTGAATGTTTATTGAATGGAATCTTATAATTTAATGTATTATTACTAATTTATTTCACAGCTGGTGGCATGCAGACACACACATGGTTTAGAACAAGCAAAGAATATATGCAGAAAATTGTTGCTGTTGTGCTTTGTGCTTTGAATACAAGTATTATAATTAGGATTGTATTTTTTTCCATGGTAAAAATGGCTTGTACTTCACATTCTAAAAATAGCAAGGTGTTTTTTTTTTTTTTAAATCATACAAATAAAAGAAAACAATGTGGAATTTTAAACAGGAATAAAAAGCTTTGTATATTTATGGACATTTATAAAGGAGTTGAACATGAAGCAACACAGGGCCGTTCTCATCTTTTATAGTCTGAAAATAGAAGTATAAATATTGCTTTGGGTTGTCACGCTGTGACAATATTAATATACAGACATGGTCAGTCTGCATACATATCTATAGCAGTACTAACAGCTGACAAAACCATGTGGGAGTTGCTAATTTGCATAGTCACGTGCCCAAAAAATCTCTTTACAATGTTTCTGGAGGCCATGTTTCTCAATGTAAAAGCTCAATGTGTTATTTGTGGAAATGTTGTGCCTGGGAGTTTGTTTCATTATGTACGCTGGGCTTGGCGGAAGTACTAAAGGAAATGAATTCAATTACAAACATTGTGACTACATTTCTTTCACAGTGTCTTCAATGTTGAAATTATTTGGTTCACATTCTTATATCTGATATGATTTGAAGTCTTTAACTTTTTAAAAATGAGTTGACATAGTTAACCCAAACCAATACTGTAGTACACAAACCAGTACCAGAGGACACAGTTAGACAATTTTAGATGTGAATGGCCTAATTACAGTCAGTCACCTACCCAAGAAATCCAGTCATAGTTTTTTATAGGTTAGAAAACAGTAGGATTTCAGTGAAGTGAAATGGTATGAGTTATAATAAAAGAGTAAGGACAGGAGAGAAGTTTTGGATATTCTTTAAATGGGATATATTTCCTGTTATAGCGCTGTTGTTTTGTTAACATGTGTTATTGGATGTGTTATTGATTTATTGTTCTCTTCTGTAGCAGGTGGAGATCTGTACTGACTCTACTGACGTGTTCATAGTGCTGCAGGAGGAGGGCAGCAGTCGTCCAATACCCGCCTACACTCCGCTGTTCCCTCCCTTTTAGATGTGCTGAGTATGCGGAAGCACTGGTCCAGGACCAAGAAAGGCCGGGAGAAAGAAACCCGAAAGACAAAAAACAGAGAGAAAGGAAACCTTGGGCAGACCCCCAAAAGTATTGTGTTCAGCAAGCTGAAGGAGCCATGAGTGTAGGTCGGTGACCCGGGTCGTGCGAGTAGTGACGACCGGGGTAACGCTGCCAAGTGCAGCACCTTTTATTTTGTAGTTTTGTTACTGTTTTATTTTCCCATTTTCTTTCGCCTTTTGTTTTCTTTATTATTTCGAGCACCTGCAAGTGCATCTGCATTTGGATTGCTTATCAGCATAGGTATTTCTGTGGTCCTGTCTATCATCGCTGATAGTCAGACGACAGACAATAGCGCCCTCTGCGGGCTAAAAGAACTCACTGAACAAAGAAAGTGAATTAATAAAACTGGGCACCTGTGCGGTGTTTCAAGTATACCTTTCTGTCTCCCATGTGTCAGTAAAATTACCCACCACCCTTCCACACCTTCTCTTCCTTGCTTGCAGTTTTTTTCGGTAGTGTATCTGTGAAAGTGTGGGTTGCAGTGCGTATGTGTAGGGGTGATGCAGGTATTCCAGACAATGACAAACACAAAGTTCATGATTCAAGTTTTTTTATTTTCTTTTGTGGTGGGCTTGACAGTTTAAATAATAATGCTGACTCTACCAAACTATGGGTATCGCCAGCATATAAACCAAGGGGTTGCAGTTCTGAAATAATAATAATACAAAAACATAGACACACAACACAGTTGTGGTGATTAGACAGTGGTGCTTGTTTGAACGCAGGTGCAATGCAGTCTGGGTTTATCGCTGGCTTGAAGAGACAGCTCCTGGATTCATATTAGTTATCTAGCAAAGACAAATATACACAGTTACACAAAACAAACAAAACACTTGATTCATGATTCACAAATTAATCACTTCCTTTCTCGGTCCTAGTGGTAACCACATCAAAAGGAACAGATTGCTGGGGCCACTTCCCCTAAATACCCTCCATCACGCCCTCTTTCGGTGGCACAGCCAATCATGTCTCCGCCAATCCATGACTGACACATCCCCTACCGCATTAAGGCAATCACTTCTGGTATTGTGACTCCGCCCCCTTCCTGGGTGTTCGGCTTCCAACTGACCCTGGAATGAACTGCCAAACCATCCGTTACGGGGCACTCTGCTCCGATTATACAGTGCTCTAGAGGACTAGAGCGTGTTCCCTGGTACACCAAATTGTTTGTAGTACACATACAAAACAACAAGATTTCACTGAAACAATTCTCTGCAATTTTACAATTTTCAACTCTACTACCTCACTTGCTTTGACCCAGAAGACACTGCTGAGGTGAAATGACCCAGGACGTAAAACAATAAAAGATTTCCTGGAAGGCAAGGAAAGCAAATTGGGAATGTTTTTTAAACTAGTGTTTAAAAACGGAAATACATGTTTGCTATGAAATGTGGTTCTTTAAAAACTGCCATTTGTGACCTATGTGCAAATGAAAGTGCAACATGGGTAAAATGTATGGAATTATTTTGCTAAAATTACTTTAATGTTGATGGGCATTCATTTATTACATTATCTCAGCAAAAAACAACCATGTACCTGTAAATAGTACATGCACTCAAGAAAGGAGTTCTACTGCTCAACGTGTCATTACAGCCATGCAGTTACACTGCAGACCCAGGTGACCTTGCTTCACAATTGAACTAGACCTTACATCTTCTATATCTGCTGCCAGCCTGGTGGTTGACATACTCCACCACTGATGAGTTGTCTGTCCGGACCAGCACATGTGCCCCGGGTAGCACCGGGAGAAAGTGCTGGAGAGCAAGGTAAACAGGCTGTAACTCCAACGGCCCGACCAGGTGCCACGGCTCCTTTGCCTTCCCAGATTGGACCCTAACCCATGTTGGAGGTGTCCGTTGTCACCACCTGATGGTTCACCACTGCTCCAATCCGCACACCGTCATTGCAGTTGAGACACTGAGCGAGATACTGTCAGCCAACGGTGTCTGCCGTGCTTTGGATGCAAGTGGAATGCATTGAGCCACGGTTGCAGTGGGCGCATGCGAAATAAGCCCCAATAATTTGTGGCATAACATCAAGGTAACTCTCGATCCCTGCCGAAACAGGGAGAGGCAATTCTGAATAGCTGCTACCCTGTTGTCTGACAGGTATGCGCGCATCGTACTGAAGTCCAGCCGCAGCCCCAAGTACATCTTGCACTGCACCGGTGTAAGCCAACTCTTTGCATCATTGAGGGTGAGGCCCAGCCTTGCCATATACTCTGTCACAATCACCGTATGGGCCAATGCTCCCTCTTCTTACTGGGAACAAATCAACCAATCGTCAATGTAGTTCAGCACTCTGATCCCCTGCAACTGCAAGGGGGCCAGAATAGCATCCAACGCACTTTGAAAACGTACGAGGAGCTAAGAAAAGGCCGAAAGGCAGCACAGAAAACTTTTAAACGGTCTCAGATCATCCAGTGGATCAGTGGGGACCAGGACCATTCGGGTTATAGTGCATGCCTGGGGAGATTACTATTGGCTCGTCCTGCCCAGCGTTAAAGCACGGAGGGAGAGGGAGAGGGAGAGGGAGAGGGGGAGTAGCGTGGCCACTTGCTGAGACGCTTTGTGTTCTCGGTGGGAGCACTGTAGAATCTCCTCCACAGCTGCTTTCTTTCTTGCTCTCCCCAGCTCACCCCACGGTTGTCAGAAACAAACAAACAAACAAAAAACACACACACAAAAAATATTCTGTGTTTTTAGGCAAACCATTGGTACAATCAAAATATTTATTTAAATAACAATAAAAACAAACAACAAAAAGAGGGTGTGTTAAAGTGTGTTTGAAACTAAACCAATAACTAATTGGTTTACAATAAAATAACCGGGAAAAACACAATCCAGGATCGTTTTTGTATAAAATTATTTTTTATAGCATTTTTTAAAATAATTCTCACTGATATACTCAAATATTACACTTGTGTTTCTTTGACGTCCACTGCGTCTGCACCTGTTTATCAAAACAAAAAAGTTACCGTCAAAAGTTTACACAGCCCAGTGTATGTATATTTGGGGTATGTACACTTTTGACGACAACTTAATAAAAAAACGTCGATATTTACAAATACTCACTAATGCAAACAGTTAATAAATTCAAATATTCAGGACGCTTGTGTCTCCTGTCTTCTCTTTTTGTGACGCTGTAACGGCACTGCAGCTTCTTCCTGTTTAGATTCCATGGGGGAGGAGTTACTTACTATGAAGATCTTTTTACAAGGCTCTAAATAACGTTTTGCAGTTGTTTGTTTGCAGGGTGGTTTTTGTTTTTGTTTTGTTTTAAGCCTGCAGGCCATGAAGTTTGGAATAAAGAGTCTCTAAGCTAAAGTGTTCTAAGGTGTAGAGTGCAGGTTAGGAACTCGCAGTGCAAAGATGCATGTTTTACAGATTCCCTTTTACTTCCAGCCAAGCTCAAATCATTATTAATTGCATTGCTCTGTAGGATTGATTGCAACTGATTGATTGATTTGCAAGGACGGGTTGAACTACGAGATTAATAAAAACTGGTATGGCCACATCATCAGTTGGTGTTGCAATCAATATTGCAAGTCATTTTTTTTTTTTTAGTTTATCAATTTGCTATTTTGTGGCCAGGTATACATCTTTAGCACCAGTGCTTTATATTTTAATAGGAACAGATAACTCCAGTAAAACTCAGATTCTCTGATAGAAATGGTACAACAGTCAAAGGCAGTGGTTGAAATGTCACGGCCATGGTTTATTGCTGCACAATAAAATAAAGCAGCTGAGACAACACCAATGATAACACAGCACACTGGTGCTTTACCCGGACTAGACTTTTACAAAACAGATTTTCACAAATGGAAAAAACTAAAACCTACCAAAATAACAGCTCCCTTCAAAAGGTTGTCCTAGGGAGCACTCTCTTTCTACAGACTAGTCAATTTACATTGTTTAGGAGAATTTAGGAAAAGGAAAGTAAACTGGATTAAATGAGGAACTGTAAATGCATCTAAACATGTAAATAGCTTGGGAACCTCTCTCATTGCTTTTAAACACACCACTGACTGCGTGCATGCAAGGCAAGCTAGCTGAACAGCCTGCAATGGAGAATAAAGAGCATACAATGTTGACTTCACAATGAGTTCTCATTAAAAATTCATTAAAAACTAACTTGGATTAAACATATTTCCTGATAGCACTATGTAACACAATTTTTGTTCCTGGGTAGTAAGTGTTATTTCCTAATTGCTTATGCCTCAAAAGTATAGAAAAATGGCTATTATTTCCCCACAAACTTTGATTTTGTGACCAGGACAGGTAAATTTCAAAATATCACTATTTCCAATGAGAAAACGGGCGAATTTGTGTCTTTTCGTTCACATAAAGTCAGAAAAAAACAACATATGAATCCAAATTAACATGTATTTATACTAAAGTAATACAAAAATGACTACAAAAGATTTAGAAGTGAGTAGTTTTTCGAGATTTACGATTATACTGTAAATTTACTGTAATTTAAGTGCAGTTAATTTGTAATGCATACTTTTTAAGGGCAGGGCAGGTCAGGTCAGGGCAACAGTTAAAAAACAGAAGCCAAGTTAGAAGCAATAATTGTGTGAATGTTGGGCCCCAGCACCTTTCCAATTGTGTCTATTTGCTTGATGCTTGACAAGGTTGCCCCAATTGCTTCTCCTAACTTATGCTTTTGTGTTTGATATCACCACTTTAAACGGCTGTTGCGTTTTCCTAACTTGTTTTTTTTACATTGACAATAGATAATTATAGATATCACTTCTTTTTTTACTTCATCAAATAATGAATAAAGCGAGGGAAAGATATTGAATATTGATATTGAAACTTCATCAGGTTATGCACTTTGTTGTGTTACTGATGACTCTGATTTTATATTCCCTGCCGTGACAAGGGATGTCACCAACACGATTGTTAACATTTGAAAATATCAGTTTGAAATCACCTTATTTACTTTGCATACAATTGTACTGTGGCTGTGTAGATCAGAGTGCCAGAGTGCCAGACAACTTTAAGATGAAACTAAGTAATCTGCTTTCTCAGCTATGCAAATCTTTACTCAGGGATATTGTTTTTAAAAATAATTATGTTAACACTGGCTATATTGGTGCCTATATAAAAAAAAAAAATGTTCTGGAACTTTAAGCCTTATCATGCATTTGGCTTCAAGCCAGATCTGTTTTATGAACTAGGGTGTATTTAATTCTTTTGTTAGACTTGCCTTTCAGGTAATCCCAGTAATTTAATTAGGAATGAGGAAGTAGAAAGAACAATCTGTTCCTACAGTAACTCAGGTAATTCACAATAACACAAACAAGGAGAGGAAAGAATCAACGTATGCTCATGTCCTTTATCAGGTCCAAATAAGAAGCTGTGAGGAGAGTTTACAGGACTTTGCTAAAGTAAGAAGGCTCTTTTAAGATATGTAAGTATAAAGACCTGTAGTTACTCAGTGGGGCACGCAAGTAAATTGATTAGCTGTAGGGTTTGTTTACTACATTTCTATGAGTATTTATTTAAGTGTTTAAATATGCTCTCCAAACGAAGAGCAGGTGCAAACTAGCAAAGGGTCAGTCACGCAAAATATGGAATGGTATGAAGGTCTGGCATGTGGTGAGGTGTGGAACTGGACGGTGGGTATTGTTTACACAAAGGCAGGAAATATATGAGGGGCCTTCGTGTTTCTCCTCATTATATCATCAGAGCAATACCAAGTGTGAAGGGGGTACTTCCCTGTTAATTATATCGTGTACGTGTCTAGCACACCACTCACGTGATCCGGCGTGGTACGATATATAATAACAACGTTAAAATGTTTGATTTTCTTGTCAGGTGCAGCACCATGAACCTGCTGTATTGTGCAGGTGTGGCCGGCTAGTAGAAATGAATATGTTTGAATTGTTTTTTTGTTCCAGACTCCATATTGTTTTGCATTGTGTGTGTTTCTAACCCTAAAGGGTGTAGCCAGAATTACACTGACAGTTTGCCCTCTTTTAGTTTTTGAGCTAAAGATACACAATCTGGTTAATCTGCGAATTATATTTAAGATGACATAAAAAAAAAAAAAAAAAAATTTAAAAAAACTAGCAAAAATAAAATCATCACTAAATTATTTTGAACTATGACCTGTGCAGCAATTATTGTTATAAAGTACACATGGCCAAGCTTACCAAAGTGTTCAAAGTGCAATTGCACCAGTAAAATAAAACCGCCTCAATGCCAACATTGCTTTTGTAAAATGTTTTAATTGGTGAAATTGCATCGCTCTTGATAAATCTGGCCCATGGTTTCTTATTGACTTTACTGTGCTATCTAGATATGTGTTACATTATTTATTACATGCGCTTACGAGGGAACTCTGTGCGGGGAAATCAAATTAAATACATGCAGTTAAAATATATCCTTGGCTATGCAATGATTACATTTCTAAAGTAGCAAGGCCGCTGGTCTGGTATCAGAGAAGCTTGGTTATATTAACACTATCAGGTAGGTGAGAGGCCAATCCAATACTTTGTTCATGTTTTTTACACTGGAATTAGTGGAATAGATTTTTCAAGGACAATGCTGTAGACCATAAACAACAGGTTTTTTTTTTTTTATATATATATATATATATATATATATATATATATATATATATATATATATATATATATATATATATATATCTATCAGTTCCTGTCTAGTTGGTCATGTGGCCTGAAGGGCAGGAAGTTTTTTTGTGCCAGGAAGGAGCAGTTTTACATATTTTTGGGGTTTATTTTAAATCTGCATATTTCAAATTCAAGTATAAAAAACAAGCAGAGACCCAACAGATCTTCAGCAGAGAAAGTATTAATATTGCTAGTGCTAATTTCAAAACCTTAGCCCTTCTTTATTAATGTCAGCAATATACCTCTGTTGGCTATAGCAACAGAAAGACAACGGCACAGTGTGGCAAAGTGGTTTGTAGTGCTCCGGTGTATAGGTGATTTGAGGTGCTCCAACAAAGGACAAACACAAAGTTTACCGGTCAGGTTTCTTTTAATGCCCTTTAAACCTGGTTTCAAATAATAAAGCTGGCTCTACCCAGCAATGGGTATTGCCAGCAAAAACTGGACTCAAAATAATAAAGCTGGTTCTACCCAGCAATGGGTATTACCAGCTACAAAACAAAGGGGTTGCAGTCCCGAAATAATAACCACAGAAAACACGTCTCCAAACTGGGTGCTCTGGTGCAGGTTTGGTGCTCTGATTACTGGTGCTCGTGCGCGTTCAGATCTGGGCTTCTCGCTGCAGCTCCAGCTTCGTATCAGCCGTCTGGCAAAACAAACACAACACTTCTCAATGAACCCACACTTCACTCAAGGTTCCATCCTTGTCTCCTCCCATTAACCACAACAAAGGAGACGATTACGGCGTCACGTCCCCCTAAAGTACCCTAAGCCCCCCCCCCCCCCCCCCCCCCCCCGATAGCTAGTTCAATCACGTCTCCTCCAATTCATGACTGAAACTTCGCTCACTGTACTAGGGCGATGACTCCAGGTACCGTAACATCGCCCTCTTCCTGAATGGCCGGCTCCCAACTGTCCCTGGGATGAACTGCCCAACCATTCAGTAGGAAGCCCGCAGCTCCTGTTGTACAGTGCCTTCACCGGTCGAGAGGGAGAATGTTGATTTGGATTCATTCGCTCTCCGTCACACACAGGTTCCTAACATTGTATTGCATTATCTTTGGATAAAATAAAGCATTAATGTAAATTTACCCACTGTGCAATGCTGGGAGTAGGTTTGTTTATTGTTTAGAATTGCCTAATAATAATAATAATAATAATAATAATAATAATAATAATAATAATAATAATAATAATAATAATAATAATAATAATAATAATAATATCTAGAACTGCCAGGCAGTTTTATGACTTCCAAGCCCCAGTACCAGTACCAAAGACTTAAGCAATTACTGGAAGAAGCAGGTTTAGTTAAAAAAAATGCATCAAACAGCCATTTTGGTTTTAGGTCAACACCATTTTTTTAAAAGTCAGTTGTATTGATACAGTATCAGGGATGATGCTTGTGAAGTAACCATTCTGACATATTTGTGTTCCATTGTTACTGGGACAATAACTAACATGTTTGGAGTTTGTTGGACAAACGGTGTTCAAATAACAGCATTTTGCTGTTAAGGGTGCATTTTGATAAGATTTGTGGCAGCCATTTTGACATTAAAATTTATCACAGAAACTTCTGCTTCGCAAACTTGATGTGGGTTTGAATGCTGATGATATTTGCCATTTTAAAGAATGTTTTTAAGGACTGTTTTAAACACATATTTTTGGGTTAAAAAGAGGTTTGGGAAGTGACAATACACAAATAAACAGTACAGCAAATGAACTATATTCCATTAAAACAGTCCTTAATAAAATGTTCCTTAAAAGAGTTTTGTAAAATCATTGGCAAGAAATATATGGACAGGTCTGTTGATTTATGATATTAAACTTGCTTTTTCAAACTTACAGGCAGAGCTGGCAGCACTGGATAGTGCAGATCGACAGAAATGGACAGCGTATTTCAGGAGACGCAGTTTTGTAAAGACGATGATGATATCGCTGATCCCAAAACGATCGGCCAAGGTAACACCCTGACTTTCGACTGCCTACTTCCAACAAAAAAGGCCAACCATGATGCCAATGAGATCATCGCAGTGGAGGTAAACTCCCAGGCGAACGTACGTCAGCTGCGCCTTCACATCTGGATACAGGCGAAGGAGAAGAGCTGTCACCCTGAGATTTACCACATCACTGACCCTGAGTCCTACCAGCTGCTCTACATGAAAGGGGAAGAATGGTACGAGATCTATGATGACTACCAGATCCTGAAGACGCTGGACTCTGTGAGGTATTGGGGTTTACAGGGCATGAATAAGGGGACAATTATTGTGAAGGCAAATCCCAAAGACACAGAGGATAGTTTAAGATTTCAGGAAGACCTGAGTTACATGATTGGGCATGACATTAGTATGGCGGTGGAGAACCGTCTGGATGAGTTTAGCTTTGCCCGTAGGAAACTGGCATCTACAAGAAGGTTGGAGATCAGAAATCGTGACTACTTGGCATATGCCACAGAACCTTGGGCTGCCTCCACCCCAATTCCAAAAGACCTGGAAGCCATGCTCAACTACAAGGTAGCAACCACAGTCTATTACAATGGAACGAGCCATAAATTGAAAGCAGACATCAAGGAGCCACCAACTTCTCTCATAAAAAGCTTGCTGAAGATGATGGCTGAAAAGGGCATGCTTGTTGAACATGCAGAAAGTGGGTTTGTTCTTAAGGTATGTGGGAGAGAGGAATACATGACAGGAGAACGTCCGCTGTCAGACTTTCTGTGGATCCGACAATGCCTCAAAACCAAACAGGAAATCCAGTTGTCTATGTTACCCATTTCGACTTTACAAGAGGATGAAGTCCTAGTGGAAGACTGGCCACTGGTGGACAATTATACTGGGCTAGCCAACACCCATGAAGAGCTGGCACTGGAGAACAAAGACATCAACCAGATTCTGATGATTTCCCTCTGGGACTGCAACCAAAGGTTCAGAGTAAAACTACTTGGTATAGACATCCCGGAACTACCAAGCAAAGTCCCTCCCAATGTCTACATAGAAGCCAGCATTCTCCATGGTAGGACTGTCTTGTCTTCAGTTCAGTCGAAACCCATGCCCTTCACTGATGAAGTTCTGTGGAATGTGTGGTTGGAGTTTGACTTTTTACTTAAGAATGTGCCAAGAGGAGCAAGACTGAGCTTCACAGTGAATGGAATAGTCAACGAAGGCAATACAATGCGGGAAGGCAGGTCCCAACCACAAGGAGCAAGGACTGTAGATTATAAAGGCAAAGCCAGGATTTTGTATTTTGTGAACCTCCTATTAATCGATCACAGGTCACTTCTCTGCCAGGGGGAACATATTCTCCACATGTGGCCATTCCCTGAAAAGGAGGAGGAGTTGTTCACTTACGATGCAGACAAGATGTCCTCTAAAACCAACCCAGATGCTGCTAACTCGATGGCTATAAGCATCATCATGGATAGCTATCGCTTTCCAGTTGTCCTTCCACGTAGCAGGGCATCCAACCCTTCTTGCATTAATCCAGCATCTTCAGATCTGTCACCAGAGGACAATTCCCATCCCACCCCAGGTCTAACAAATAAGGGCCTTTTCAGGGGGTTCACAGAGGATTGTTCCCAGTATGGTGCCTCCTTACCCAAGTTCCTGAGTACCACTAATTGGGGTGACCCCATAGCCGTGCAGAACATCCACTGGCTGGTTAGCCACTGGGACCCCCTGGACTTGGACATTGACATTGCTCTGGAGCTCCTCAGCATTCACTTTGCCGATGAGCACGTTAGGAGGATGTCCATTAAGAGACTGGAGAGACTGCATAACGATGAACTGCTGAGATACCTACTTCAGCTGGTCCAGGTAACTACTCAATACTCACAGGGGATTGAGAAAAAAATCAAAACACTTGGTAAACACCAAATTAGACACAGTACTTCATAAGATGCAGATCAGCTTCAGTGACACTAAGTGTCCCTTTTTCAATATAACGCGTGATATTAATCTCTATACAAATAAAATATTCTGCAAATGATACAGATTAAGCATACAGCAGAGACTTCTCGTGCAATTTAAAAACAAACAAACATGGTCTTCAATAAGTTGCTGTGGTCATTACTGTGAAAATGGAGGTCAAAATGACCTGCAATATTTTGAATAATTTCTTGTAACAAAGGTTTTCATATTTGGGGGAGATGTGCTCGCGATTTTTAGATCCTTTGTATGGACTATGAACAGATAGCAGGTAGGAAATATCAGCTATCTTCAGTGGTTTAGCTTCATACAGGCTAGATTCAGTTTGATTTGTCGAGGCTACAGACGCATGCTGCTATTACTCTGCTTCTTTGTACTCAGAAGTTCTACAGTGGTGACCCAGTGGCCCCTGGAAGACGAGAGCCAGCCATGCATCTGTCTGCTTTGAGCTCACTGGCGCCTGGCCAGTAGGAGCCACTGTAGTGCCGTGAGGAGAAACAGTCCATGGCGATTTTTGCGTCCCTAATGTTTGGGAGCGGCAGAACCAATGCAATACAGCCCTCCCTTATAATCCCTAACAAAGACCAGCAACTTCTCACAGCCAGGACACAAAGCAACACTTCCCTGACTGTATGACAATGTCACATTTCTTTTTTTTTGGCTACATCTCAAGTATCATTCATCCAATTGCAAGGGTGTTTTTTTTTTTTTTTGCAGCTAATAGAAATCTACTGTATATCTTTAGAACCACCTGCGTTAATTTGATGAAAATTTTTAACTGTGAAGGCAGGTCATGATGATTGGTTGACCTATTAAAAGCTTGTGCAAATGTGATGAAATTGATGTTGGTGCTGACACAGGTAATATATTATTTACAGGGCTTGAACAAATACCCACACTACCTTAAACAAAGTGCTTGTAGTTAATTAACCATTTGATATTGCTATTTTAATATTGTTTCATTGTGCTCACAATGCCTTCAGCCAAACACATAGCTCTGGATCGACTAGATAAGCATACAGCATGCGTGCATATACCCCAGCCCTTAGCGGAGAATATGTAGTCTATAGTATGTTTCTACTGTAGTACCGTCAAAATCACCAAATCTACAGATCTAGCTATTGACACACATTCTACTCTGATACATATTATACACACCGTCTCCACATGCTAGGTATCGTCTAGAAACCAAAAACCTGCTTCATCTATGTAGTAAGTGCATTTTATTTGGGTACAATAAAGGTTTTCTGGTGTTTTTTTGCCTTCTACTGATTTCACATTGAATATTTTATAAATAATTAGTTCTGCTTCATTCTTCAGTAAATTATAATCCAGGGTATGCGAATAAAAACAACTGTAATTATACTTAAAAATATATATTTGTGTGATATGTATAGCACAGGACAGCAACCTCAGCAACCCAGAAAGAGAGATTTCATATCTCACTGCCTATCCACAGTGCCACGAGTCCCCTAACACATATTGTGTTGTTTGTGGTTCACCAGATGCAAAGCCGCACTCATTCGTCCTCTCCTTTGACAGCAGTTCTCTTTCTGTTGTGTTTCTACTCAATTTTAAATGATTCAGCGCCTGGCATTCCATGGAAACCCACATTTGACGAAATGAAAGTTGACAAATACTATTATATGTTATGTTGACATTTTTTTTACAGTTATAGAACTCTCTAGCAAGACCAGAATACATGAACAAACCAATTACAGTATTGGTAGTGTTCTGCCCATTACGTCGGTACATTCAACTACCCAATACAGTGGCGGCGGCAGGATTTAATTCTTGGCTGGGCCCCAAATTTTCACTGAAGGGCTGTTTATGACTTAATGACGTAAACTTAATGAGGTAATTACCAATATGCGTACTGAGGACACTTTATACTGTCAGAAATAGCACCATATTCTCCAAGAACGCACACTCTACCAAAACATTTTGACAGTGGGACATCCAATTTACCACCAACAGGCAGAGCAGCACAAATTCCATAAAGTTAGTCACTACCACACATAAAGTAAATTATTTCTGACAAAAGCTCTCAAACGTGTATTCAACTTCCCAAAGTGAGCTTAAATTTAAAAAGCTGTTATACAGTGACTAAAAGTGGATGGCAATACTTCCCTTTGAGCTTTAGAAAAGTGTCAGTTATATGGGAACAAAAACAAAACAGGAATAGAGGCATAAGTTGAGCACAACATACATCTCAGCTGCATGAGTCAACTGAATTCAAATTGATAAAATTAAACGTAGGTACATACATTACTGGCGCATTTGTTGATCGTCGGTTCGTTTTCTTTTTATAAAATTTGTCGGGACATACTGTAGCTAATGCGTAAAACACAAATATAGCTCTGGTTTACTGCAAAGTTGGCCAAACGTTCTGTATTATTATATTTCTTAGCAGACACCCTTATCCAGGGCGACTTACAATTGTTACAAGATATCACATTATTTCGTACACACAATTACCAATTTATACAGTGTAAATAACTAAACAGCAGCTGTACAAACTGGTTGCTTGTTTGCCTTGCAATGAAAGAAAAGTTCCTATGTGTTTGCGTTTAATTTCGATACTATACTATCGAAGACGCAAGCTCTCATATCTCAGCTGTCCAATCACCAATCTTTTTTTTATAACCATGACAACGGTACTGAGGTGGATGGGATGGATATATCTTTTGAACCACGAGGATGAGCTAGACTCATCGCAGAGGATTACTGTCTGATACGGTTTGGCATGAAATGTTTTTAATTGTCAATTGCTCCATAACTGGATGGGCCCATGAGTAAAATGGGCGGGCCCAGGCCCCTCAAGCCCAAGTATGATCCAATATAAAACAATATGAACAAAGTATGATATTTTATTTGAATTGTGTTACATTAGCATAATACCGATAAGGGTAATATTTCTGGAATGTTACCCAGTTCTTAAAAATAAAAAGGCATGTTGAGATTCTAGGAGTGTGGTTGAAGTTTACCCTTTTGCAGACGATTGGGTCTTCTAATTCATCCTGAGCCACATTGTGTATAAATATGTGTATAAATGATGATTACTAAAAATGTTGTTAGCCTTGTTTTTTTAAATTCAAAGTAATACTTAAGAAGGTCTTGGAATGTTTCAATCAGTAACTATGGACATGTTTATCTGGAACAGTGAAAGCACTACAGAACAATGGCCCAGGTTTGTCAAAGTCTTTGCACAACAGTGCAATTTTTTCACGTTTTATCATGAAAGGAAAATCAGATTACATAACGTTAACATTACATAACTAACAACAGTTGACAATTTTAAATACATCTGTGTAGCTTGTTATATAAAGAGACATAAACTTCATTGTTCTGCTATTTTTGCAAGCATGCTATCTAGTAAACTTCCAGGGCAGTTCCTGAGAAGACACTTGTGGGTTGCAGCAGTGGTTGAGAGATTTAACATCTGAAAAGTCTTTCTTTAACCACGTCTTTCTTATCGCTAGGCTTTGAAGGTTGAACCCTACCATGACAGCAATCTGGCAAGATTCCTGATCAGAAGGGCACTACAAGTAAGTGCACTGTACACAAATCAGGCTTTCGTGGTCATGTCACCCGGAGAGTGAAATTGTCCCCAGCTACTCAGGACGTTCTTTCCTGTCAGAAACCAACCAGCTGCTTCCCCTAATGACTGACATGCATTACTGCCAGTGAGATGCTTGACCCCGAGAACATTGCTGAGGGGAAATGACCTGGGATGTGGAAGAGTAACTGATTTCCTGAAAGGCAGGGCAAGCAAACTGAGAACTTTCTGTTACCTAGCATAGTTCCAGATGTCATGTTTTACAATGTTAGTGGTGTCACATGCTTCTTCATGAACGGCACATTTGAGAACGTTATGTTAAATGGAAGTGCATGACAGGTATTGGTTTACGAAATTTAGTTACATCCACTTTAGTAGCACCATTTTGTATGAATAAAACCGTGCATAAAAAATGGCAACCATTTTTAAAACAAAGCCCTAACTGCCTTTTTTTTTGTCCTTGTTAAAAGAGTAAAAGGATTGGCCACTTCTTCTTCTGGTACCTGCGGAGTGAGATTACTGCGTCCCCGTATTTCTGTGACCGTTTCGCTGTGATTCTGGAGGCGTACCTCCTGGGCTGCGGCCAGTCGATGCTGGAGGGCTTCCTGAAGCAGGTTCAGGTGGTGGAGAGCCTCCACAAAGTGGTCACTGACATCAAGAAGATCATCCCAGAAAAGAGTGATCTGCCAGCCAATGGTGAGGGAAAAACATGGGGCTTTATAACTAGAGATGTGTGAAGTTTGCAAAGTTTTTACTTGTAGCTTGTTATGTCAGTTAACAAAGGATATTTATTATATTTTCACTCTGAAAGATGTTTCTCCTTATTCCCCATCTTTCTCTCTTAGGTTCTCAACTGAATCATCTAATGTTTTTCATGTCTTTCTACCTAAAAATGTTTGTACCAGATATGCATGTGCCCATTTATGAGAAACAGAACAAAGGGTGTGCCCAAGTGGCTTGCCTGGTAAAAGCACGGTCGCTTGATGTGCAAGGTGAGTCATGCAGTCAGGGGAATGCAGGTGTGCATCCGGAGTGTGCAAAGTTACCAGTCTTTCCTGGGAATTCCAAAGGGAGCGTCACATTGGCTCTGGCACCCTTGTGCTTTAGGGAGGCAAAATCGTCAGAGACTGCATCATGCTACAGTGGACCTTACTGGCTAGGTGCCTGATAAGATGATTTGTGAGATTGGATGACACCTACTGACCTTCAGATCTCCTTAGCTGTTGTGGGGAATTTTTGCGGTGAGGGAACGTAATTGGACATTCTACATCAGGGAGAAAATAGGGGGGAAAATTATTGGATACTCTAAATTAAAAAAAAAAAAAACATTTGTTAATAGAGAAAGAGCTGGCAGTATCATTAAGGGTTAAAGAAACAGCTGCAGATTATAATTAGAAAATGGAACTGAGATTTCCCTAAATTGATGATGTATTTGTGTATGAGGTTTCCTTGACAACAGTTGAGGAGCTGGAAGCTGGAAGCTTTAATCAGTTCATATGTCAGGAAATGGTTTGGAGTTCCACGCTGCCTTAGCAGAGAGGGACTTTATGGTAAAGGAATACTGCAGCTACTAATCTCTGCTCTAACCGAGGAGTTTAAGTACGCCAAAGTCTGACTGGAAATAATAGACTCACGTGACAAATGCATAAAGGAGGCAGCACCAGTGTTGAAAACTGGAAGAATGGATGGCAAAGAAAGCTGTGGAAGATGCTAAGGCTGCCCTTCGAATCTGAGATATTATGGGGCAAGTTCAGCATGAAAAAGGAGGTTTTGGTCTCAGTTCAGCTCCTTCTACATGGCACAAGGCAACCCCGGCTCAACGAAGAAAGTGGTAGTCAATGAGGTGCAAAAGCAGGAGGAGAGAATCAGGTGTGTAAAGGCCATCTCCCAGGCCAAGCAGGGAGAATGGATGAGATGGGAGAGTGTGGAACAACGCAAGATCGGCTGGCAAGACCTATGGACAAGGGAACAGAGCAGGATCAGTTTCCTCATCAGATCAGCATATGATGTTCTCCCATCACCACAGAACCTAAACTTCTGGGTGGGTGAGGATCCCTCATGTCCTCTGTGTTACCTGCAACATTAAGGCACATTTTGACAGGATGTAAGGTGGGTCTTAGCCAAGGATGGTTTACTTGGCACCATGACCAAGCGTAATCTGACCAATAAGTTGCCACCAGTTCCATCAAAGCATTAAACCCAAAAGACAATATTCCTCCATCCAGGAGAGCAACCACCAAGAAAAGGTGTTAAAATCAAGCCTCGCTCAGGACAACTGGAAGCTGCTAGAGACTGGAAGATGTTGGCAGATGTTGGTCAACGGCTTATTTTTCCACCTGAGATTGCCACCACTAACCTTCGACCAGACATTGTCTTGTGGTCTGGATCAGCACGCCTTGTTCATCTTGTAGAGTTAACAGTGCCTTGGGAAGATGCTGTGGATGAGGCATATGAGAGGAAGAAACTTCGGTATGCTCAACTAGCTGCTGAAGCAGACAGCGTGGATGAAGAGGCTGAGTTTACCCAGTGGAGGTGGGTTGTCGAGGATTTGTGGTACACTCTACAACCAGGTTTCTCAGAGACGTCGGGTTCAGTGGCCAAGAGTAAAGAACTTATCTGAAGCAGCAGAAAGGAGCAGCAACTGGCTGTGGTTGAGACTGAAAGATTCTGGATGGGGATCTCAAGCCCAATAGAAAGAATGCAACGCTGATGTACAGGTAAGTAAGCTGGGCTGAGCTGAGTGGGGGATGGAGGGGGGTGATGCTGGGATGCCAGAATCACTATTGAGCCCTCTTGAGGTGTCGTGGGCTAGTCAACAAAACACAGGATGGAAGGTGCCCACTTGAAAACCCCAGAGATGCACTCTACTTAGTTCAATCCAGATGGTTGTCATGCTGATGCCCTGGGCAGACCGCACTGGGTTGATACCCGGAGCCAGCATCGCAGCTGTTGTGTGTGCTGATGTGCTGGGGAGGCAAAATGAGCTGATCCCTGGAGCCAGCATTACATTTCAGCAATCAACACCAGACAGAAGGATATCTACATCATCAGATGGAAAACAACGCAAATGGATGGATCACATTAGTTTATTGCAAAGCTTCTTCTTAGTTGGTGCTTATCTTAGTGAGAGCCGAGTTCAAATCAGCATGAAGTTCAACATCTAATCTCATGTAATGGAAATCTTAATCCCTAAATAGATGATGTATTTGTTCTAGAAAAATGACAGATACATAATTAAATAACTGAGAAAGTAAAAGGCAAATGTTGGGGAAGGCAAATAATTCTTGTGGACTGCCACACCCTTTCGTATTGTTGAATTTTAAATTGATTTTTTATTTTTTTTATTTTCCTTTTAAAGCAGAATAAAAACGTTGCATTTAGAAAATGTACAAAAGTACTTTCAGGATGAAGTTGTGGTCCTTGTGGTAGCAATGGAAGTATTGTACACACAGATACAAGCTTGTTTCTTTGTTTTCCACCCTAGCTGCGTTGAAACTTCAAGAAATGCTGCTAAACATCAGTCTCCCCAAAGATTTCCTGATACCATATGACCCGCGCATCAGAGCGGGCGAAATTCTGGTATGTACCTACAGTATTGACGCCCTTCTATCTTTTCAATAGCATGTTACTGGCTGTAGTCCTCCATCTGGGAACACAGGGGGTTCAGATAGAAAAGTCAGTTGGGAAATCTGGTTGGTTAGTGGCAAAAGAAACTCCCTGAAGCGCGTGGGGGGGAAAAAAAAAAAAAAAGGGGGGGGGGCGGGGGGGGGGGGGGGGGAGGGGGGGGACCCATAACTTCTTACTACGATACTGGGTTTGGGAATGAATATGGAAGGGCAACTCTAGCCGAAAAGCATGGCTTGAAAAATGCATTTTAATCTATGTTATGGTAACTTTAATCTAGTTACCATAACATTCTTACTACATATAACAGTACTATAACATTCTATATACATATAAAGTAGGCGTGGCTGGCAGTCTTGAAAGGTCACATTGTCAAGTGATTTGAATAGAATGAAAAAGGCTACTAAGTAATGACACAATAGTTACGCAGAAGAAATGTCAATGAATATATAGGTATGTTTTTAATTGTTTCTTGACACACATTAAGGCACATTTATCTGCTAGACTTTCTTATCTCTTCTATCCAATTCATTCCGCTCCCATTGCCCCCCTCCCCAGGTGGAGAAGTGCAAGGTGATGGCTTCGAAGAAGAAGCCCCTGTGGCTGGAGTTTAGCAGCAGTGACTCGGAGGGAGCCTCCGGCTCCACTATCGCAATCATCTTCAAACACGGGGACGACCTGCGGCAGGATATGCTGGTTCTAAAGGTGCATGCAAAGCAGTGGGAACAGCTGACTTTCAGCACCAAGTAGTTCTAGGGGTGCTATCTTAAAGTGTGGTGCATATATGTGTTTTCAAACAAAGAGCCGCAAAGAGTAAAAAAACAAAGAGCCACAAACAGTCAAAAACAAAGAGCCACAAACAAAGAGCCACAAAGAAAGAGTCAAAACAAAAACTCAAAAGCAAAGAGTCAAAAACAAAGAGCCACAAACAAAGAGTCAAAAACAAAGAGCCACAAGCAAAGAGTCACAAACAAAGAGTCACAAACAAGATGCCAGAAACAAAGTAAAAAACAAAGTCACAAACAGAGTCACAAACAAAGAGCCAGAAACAAAGTCAAAAACAGTGACAAGCAATGAGTCAAAAACAAAGAGCCACATACAAAGAGCTACAAACAGAGTCACAAACAAAGAGCTACAAACAAAGAGTCACAAGCAAAGAGTCAAAAATAAAGAGCTACAAAGAGTCAAAAATAAAGAGCTACAAACAGAGCCACAAAGAGTCAAAAACAAAGCCACAAACAGAGTCAAAAACAGAGTCAAAAACAGAGTCACAAACAGAGTCAAAAACAGAGTCAAAAACAAAGAGCCACAAACAAAGAGCCACAAACAAAGAAACGCAAACAAAGAGTCAAAAACAAAGAGCCACAAACAGTCAAAAACAAACACAAAGAGTCAAAAACAAACACAAACAAAGAGTCAAAAACAAAGAGCCACAAACAAAGAGTCAAAAACAAAGAGTCAAAAACAAAGAGTCAAAACAAAAATGCAAAAACAAAGAGCCACAAACAAAGAACCGCAAACAAAGAGCCACAAACAGCGTCAAAAACAAACACAAACAAAGAGTCAAAAACAAACACAAACAAAGAGTAAAAAACAAGGAGCCACAAACAAAGAGCCAGAAACAAGGAGCCAGAAACAAAGAGTCAAAAACAAAGAGCCAGAAACAAAGAGCCACAACAAGGAGCCAGAAACAAAGAGCCACAAACAAAGAACCACAAAACAAAGAGCCACAGAGTCAAAAACAAAGAGCCAGAAACAAAGAGCCACAAACAAAGCGTCAAAAACAAAGAGCCACACAGTTTCAAAAACAGAATAAAAAACAGAGCTGCAAAGATTCAAAAACAGAGTCAAGAACAAAGAGCCTCAAACAAAGAGTCAAAAACAAAGAGCCTCAAACAAAGAACTGCAAACAAAGAGTCACAAACTAAGTCAAAAACAAACAGTCAAACAAAGAGCCACAAACAAAGAGTCACAAAGCACCACAAAGTCAAAAACAAAGAGTCACAAACAAAGAGCCACAAACAAAGCATCAAAAACAAAGAGCCACAAACAAAGAGTCACAAACAGAGTCACAAACAAAGAGCCACAAACAAAGAGTCACAAACAAAGAACCTCAAACCAGAGTCCTGCGCGGGTCCAATTTTTTACAACCCACTACTACTATACCCGACCCGAACCCACTATTTAATCCAGCGTCTGACTCACTTTAATAAGACCTGCAACCCGAACTGAACGCTCAAGTGTTTGTCCTTTATCTGCTGCCTGCACCGACTGACTCTCACCCTCCCACACACACATAGATATTTCTACCATTCTCCACAGATTGAGTTTCTACAATAGGCCAAGGGTGGCCAAACTTCCTGACGCTATGGGCCGCATACCAAAAAGGAATTACAGTACCTGCTCCTGGCTTTGCTTCGTGACTTATAACGCACTGGGATGTGTGGATATTAGTTTATATCCCAGACCCTGTCGTACCTTATTGCTTACATATTAGGTAAGAAAGAGTGTTGGCGAGAGAGTGCAGAGAGTTTTTTCCTGAAAAAACATGTCAATGTAATTGGTCCATTTGAAATGTGAGGAGTGTCACTTTTGTTTCTTAAAGTAAACACGTATCTGTTCTAAATCCATGGAGTGTCGCTGTCTGCCTGTATGGCCCTAATGACTCAACTGAGCTGGAAGGAAAGTGGTTGTTCTTTGAAGTAAGTTTGCTTTCTTCTTCCTTGCTGACAACACTTAAACAAACACTGATTGATGGAGGAAGGACAATACCCACTTGCTGTCATAAGGATTGTTATCATCTATCTCTTACCAGATAGAGTGGAAAATAGTGTTTTTGTTGCAAGAGCTTTGAAGTAGAGACTAAACGTTGTCTGCTTTGTATCAAACAGAAAATCCAGAATTATTATTATTATTATTATTATTATTATTATTATTATATTATTAATAAGAAGAAGAAGAAGAAGAAGAAGAAGAAGAAGAATCAATCAATCAATCAATCAATCAATCAATCAATCAATCAATCTTTATTTTATATAGCGCCTTTCATAGTGGACCTCATTCACAAAGCGCTTTACAAGATGCAGTAACAACAAAAAAATCCATAATACTTTAAATACAGAGAAATGCATAGTACATGATACACAGTAAGAAACAAAAAAAAGCATACATTAAATACATTAAATACAGTGCATAATACATGAAACCACCTTTTCAACATATGCAACCTTAACCTTAAAACAGACCTGTGTGTTCGACTGGGTCTAGGAGAACAGGACAATACAGATTCCCAAAACCTCTCCCAGCAGCAATAGTCTGGTTTATTATGAATTAAAACAATCAGATATTACATGATCAGAGATCTGCATGGACAAATAGATTGCTTGTTTAACACAATCAGTGCATGTTTATTACTAGAAAGCAGCTCGATTCCAAGCTGAAAGTAATACGTTAACAATGTGACTATACCAAAAACACTAAAAAGGCAGGTAATAACCAGTGTACACTCACTAAAGATCACGTTTGAGTTTGAAAAGACGACGCCTCCTTCTTAACTAAACTGAAAACAACTTTAACAGATAAAATCAGTGGAAGAAAACAGTGGCTGGCTGACACCCACATCTAAAATATGTCAGCACACTCAATATTGAAAAAAAAAAAAAACATTGTACATTTTAACAACCAAGCCCGGGATAAAGATAGCAGATGCAACACACTACAAAATACCCAGTACAATAATAAATAAAAAACATTTCAAAGAGAATTACCAATCATTAAACAGTGGAAATAATGCAGTCAGCTTACCTTATAACAGACGAGAAGGGATTGCACAGCACAGGAGACATTTTGACAGGGACACCTGATCCATAACCTATGTGAAATGAAAATATCAGGTCAAAACTGATTTATAACCAGGGATGTGTTAATAAAAATATCAAAACAATCACGATTATGTTGAAAAAGATACCCCAGGAATAGGTACAAGAAAGCAGAAAGCTAGGGGAAGTAATGTGTTGTGTTTTAAACCCTACAGCCTGTCAGTAACACTTTAAGGTCAGTGATTTCCAAGACAATATTATGTCAAATATAAAGAAATAATAATTCAATCTGCTTGTTTCTGGTGTGTGTTTTGCAGACAATGGCAATAATGGACTCAATCTGGCAGGGAAGTTCCCTTGATCTGAACCTCATCCCTTATGGCTGCATCTCCACGGGTTACAATATAGGTAATCAACGCTCTTT
Source organism: Polyodon spathula (assembly GCF_017654505.1). NCBI lineage: Eukaryota > Metazoa > Chordata > Actinopteri > Acipenseriformes > Polyodontidae > Polyodon > Polyodon spathula. Next base: position 12,451,358 of record NC_054556.1, read on the forward strand.
TGTGTTCCGCCTTCCATATTTGGAATTGAGGAATAACAGAGCATTTAGGTTTCTGACCAGGTGCTTGTGACTGCTCTCCATCAATGTGCACAGCAACTGACATACTGTGGACTGTATCTCTCTCAGGATATGAAGAAATGGTCCACATCTCCTGCCCCTGTATAATTAAGCAAAGGAGTTAACGTCCACTTCCGTTTCAGTCAATGCAGCTTCCCACTTTGAAGCATGATCTTGACTGATCTTAAAAGCTAAGCAAGGGTACACTTGGTTAGCACTTGGATTATTGCTGTTAGTCACATATTGTGCTTGCAACTTCTATGCCAAAATGCTTTTACTTGAGTTTTGGAGATGCTCTTCAATTCTAACCTCCTGTCACAGACATGCGAAAAAAAGCCTTGATCAGCCAGAGTATCTTTATAGAAACCATCTTGTAATCAGCTACTTTGGATCAATCTTCCTTTTGTATTGCTGGCAATGCACAGATGAGCACTAGATGGTGCTGCCACTTACTAATGTTAAACCATTCTGGCTGATCTAGACTACATAAAGTTGGGACTCCTCTTGGGCCTCCTTTTCTAAGGTTGGGTGGTTTAACTTGACAGCAAAGAGATCTAAAGGAGGGAAATATATATTTTATATTTTTAAAGTCTTTATGAAGAGGCTCTGTGCATTAGGCTGGGATTGTGTAAAGGTGTGTGAGTGTTTTTCTTCCTGGTCTGTGCAGGGATGATCGAGGTAGTGAGGGATGCAATGACCATCGCGTCTGTGCAGAGGAGCAAAGGAGGGACGACAGGGGCCTTTAAAAATGACGCGCTGTTTGAGTGGATCAGGGAGAAGTGCCAAGTGCAGGAAATTGTGAGTTGGGAAGACAAAAAAAAATAAACATCTTCTTAGATAATTGCTGTCCTTCTTTAGCTTTATCTAACACCCGTGATTGAAATACATTTCAATTAAATGTTTACGAAGAAATATAAACCACCACTGTTACAATTTCATTTGTATCATCATCATCATCATCATCATCATCATCATCATCATTATTATTATTATTATTATTTCATTTTTTAACATCTTTTTACTTATTGTTTTTCTTAGGGTTGCCAACTGGCCACATGATTCCAGCACTTTAAGACAGGCCAGGTTATTTAACCCCTCTAAACCACAAATGAAGTGTGTGACTAGTAGGTGTGGTGCTTAGCACTGCTGCTTCACAGCGCCAGGGTTCTGGGTTCAATTCCAGCCTAGGGGTCGGTCTGTCTGTCTGTCTGTCTGTGTGGAGTTTGCATGGTCTCGCTTTGTTCACATGGGTTTTCTTCAGGTACTCTGGTTTCCTCCCACAGTCCAAAGACACGTTGTTCAGATTGATTGGTCACTCTAAATTGCTGTGTGTGGTGCTCTGCAATGGACTGGCATCCTGTCCAGGGTGTAGTCCAGCCTTGTGCCCTGTTTCTAACGGATTAGGCTCCGACCTATAAAGGATTAAGTGGATAATGGATGGATGTTTAATTGTAATAGCAATTCTATCCACAGAGCATTGTAACAACATGGATTAAAGTCATATCTATCAGAATAGTTCAGTTTCACACAGGGCTTTGCACTCACCCACACACTTTTTAGTTTAACCTTGTTAAAGGTTAACACAGTGCTTTGCACAGTCCCACCTAATCAGAAAAAAAAAGCCAATCAGTAAGTATCACCTGTATAGGTTTGATTGTTGGAAACAATCCTTGCAGGAAGTAATTCCTGCCCCCGGTCAGGTGTGTGCTTTTGCTACTTAGTAAAACAATTCAGTTTGTTTAGAAATAATTCACGAATTTCACATATCAATTCATTTGTGGTTTAGAGAGGTGAGTTGAAAAACCTGGCCTGTTTCAGTGTCCTGAGATTATGGAGCCAGGTGGCAACCCTAGTTTTTCTGTTGGTCTTTATTTTCACTTTGGTGGTGGTGGGGCCCATTTATTGTGCCACCGCTTTGTAATAGTACCCGGGCCTATATTTATCATTCGTGCATGCACAAGTATTCCCTTAACTGTGCGTATGGGCATTCAAACCAAAAGTGTGCAATTTATCAGCACAGACATTAGCGTGAGAATGCGCACGATTGTTTCCTTGTGTTAGAATGATGGTACTGTAAGATAAGAGCACACTCCTATTAAATCAGCTAAAAATCCACAATCAATGCAATATATAAAATAATAAGGTTCTCATTTAAGTATTGCTGAAATTGCAATGTTTGTCACATATAATTATTTCATAAATGATTGCCGTTATATACCAAATATGTTATTATTAATATTGTTACTGATATTTAGGCAGTAATATGATATAAGAGTTGGTTACCATCACCATGATTATTACTTAATAAACAGATGGCATACATGCCAACAGTCTCTATATGGCCAGGACAGTTCCGATGTCCTTGCAAATGTCTCACGTCCTGAATCGTAGTAAGAAAAGTCCGGTATCCTTTGAAATTCTTCACAGCTAGTCTGTGGTGTATACAGACAGCTATTGAAATGTTTTTAAGTGTTTTAAATGCAAATGTCCATGTGTGAACCGCTTCAGTGATAAATTGATAAATCAGAATTTAATTATGAACGCGTACAAACAAATCAAGTCATTTATTCATGCACAAATTACAAATACAGGCCCTGGTTTTCTTTTCTCATCCATTTCCTGTGTTACAGCTAACAGGACCCCACCTGACCCAACAGAGTCAAGCAAGGTGGGGTTCTAATATGTGTAACACAAGAAGTGAAGGTAAAATGGGCTTCTCCTGAGTAAAGTGTAAATAACGTTTAGGGAACAACACATCATAACAATAAGTAAGCTGAGTTCATAAGGTAAGACAACGTTCTTTGTGTAATCAAGGTTTTCTTAACACTTACTAGCATTAGCAGTCGCGCTGCATGTAATGATTATTTGCTTATTGGGACTGAGCTTGCTGCTGAAATCAGCAGGTGAGGACAAGCAGGTGAGGGTCATTGTTGTAGGATGGGCTGATTGCACCATTCAACATGGATTTCTGATAATTGCTCCTTTTCTTACTCTGTGGAGAACAGCAATCGCCACACCTCCAAGCAGCTGTCTCTTCAGCTGTTTCACTGGGAATGGTAAATTAACCCAATCAACAGCAATGACCCTCACCTGTGGTGAGCTTATCCAACTGCTCGGCTTGTGCAGCTGTAATTAGCGACTTTACCACTGGCCCCCTCTTTCTTTTGCAAGGATCTTTTGATTTAGTTGTAGAAACACAGGTTTTCCAAAATCAGCACTGTAAAAAAAAATCAAAGTATAGCCCCCTGGTGTTTAATCACATCCTTTACAGATAAACCAACCTGCTTCTCATTTGGTTTCTTCCTATAAACAATCCAATATTTATTTTCACTATAGCCAGCGGTTGTGTGGTTTGTATACGGGATGTGCTGTGGTGGTCTGATCAGTGAGAATCACTCTGTTCTACTACAGCAGTGGTGCACAGTAGCATTACCATACTCGTCTGTGCTTGTGTTCTGCAGTACTATCAAGCAATGGAGAGGTTTGTCACCTCCTGCGCTGGATACTGTGTTGCTACCTACGTCCTGGGAATCGGGGATCGCCATAACGACAACATCATGATAACAGAGCAAGGTAGGAGCAGGCAGGCCAGGGGCCAGAGAAATACATTCTGGCAGCCAAGTAACACAGCAGGTACACAGTATACCCCTTACACAAGTTTAACATAGTAATAGCATAGTGGAAGCATGGTTAAGCATTGTAAAGACCAGAGAGGAATGGCAAAGCATATTAAAAAAAAAAAAAAAATACATGACAAACTCTGGCAAACTATGGCAAATGCTTAGCATGACCATGTGGAAACTGTGCAAATCTACCATGGTAAACTCTTCTAAGGGACCTTGGTAACACAGGTTAATACCTAAGAGGTTGTCTGTAGTCTATGTAGCGTGCTGACGTCTCTTCCGTGTCCTAACTAGGAATGCATGGGACTGATTTCAAAGCACTTGGGTCCCTTGCTAAATTAGGCCTCATACTTTTTAGTTCCATCATTCGGTTGCCGTGCCGTCAGGTTTTGGTGAGCACTTGTATCCCTATAGATAAAACTACTGTATCTTCAGTAATATGAGCTGGACAATCAAGAACTTTTTGCTGATAGAGAGGCTAAACTGCAGAGGAAGCAAAAAATCAGTAAGAACAGCCACTAGTAGAATGAAAATGGGCCTATGGATTGGGTTTGGTTTTATGTGTTGCCAAAACTTGGTAACAATGAAAAATGCTTTCTCTGCAGTTAAGGAGTTAAACAACTGCTGTAGGACCTCAGAGCCCTCTGGTGGTGCTTTATGAAACAACATCTACTGTGTTAAACAAAAGAAAGGAGGGATTTTTGTCTTTGGCAATGTTTCAGGAGGGCGTGATTCATAATAGATTAAGCACCACGGTTTTACTGGCTAATTTGTTTTCAGCTGTGGATTTCTGATTGGCTCCAGTCTTTCAGTGTTTCTTTACTGCAGGGAAAGAAAAAAAAAATGTCATTGTTGTGACTAAAAATGAGCTACAGTACAACTCAAACTGGTCTGGGTTTTGTCTAAAAAAAAAAAAAAAAAGCTTGCCTTGATTTTCAGAGACAGTGTGGAGTTGAAAATCTGCTTTGGGGGACTTAGGTAGTGGTTTTGTTTTCTATATGAAAGCAATAATTAACGTCAAACGAAAGTAGCACTTGCTGTGAGATTTGTGGTCCCCCTTATTGAAACAATGTGACTTTTCAACTAGCTCCGCCTACGCAACTATTACAGTAGATAGGGTAGGAGGGGCTGACATGATTTCAATGGAATGAAGAAGGCTCTTCAGTACCAACACTTTGGGCTTACCAGACAAGTTCAAAGCAGCTTAAAACCAGGTAAAGACAGATTTCTATTCAAAAAATGGTATTAAGTCAATATTGGAGAACCCATAATTATTATGATTACAGACACCATAATATAGTAAGTGGAGTGTAAATCTGAAATTAAAATAAAGCTACTTACTCTTTAATTGAACTAAAAAACCTGGTTCTACAGCTATGGCCAAAAAAGTTTTGCATCACCATGTATAATGAATTGCCTGTAATTTTGATTTATAAAATCGGATGACACTTGTTGAATAATGTTACGTTCACATATTGAATTTATATATATATATAGCTGTAGACTGCTCTGTTCAGAAATGTTAGTAGCTGGTTGGAGCTGGGACTAGAATAGAATTCAAAAACAAGTGAATGCTGCTGCTGTCAGGGTTTCTGATTTTGTTTTTGTCTCTATTTAGCTCTGTTTACCCAAGAATAAAGAACCATTAGGTGGTATTAAATTGAAATATAAAAGCTAAGCCTAACCAGAGACCAGAGGACACAGTTTGAAATTAAGTGTATAATTTGGACAGAGGGTCGGAGAGTGGTGAGGGATATTGGGTTACCTAGTCATGTTGTTGATGCTGAACCATTGGGATCCTTTAGGACCCCACTTGGCAACATTTTGAAATCACTCAGGTGCTAGGAAGCAGACTGACACTGATGGGCTGAATGGCCTCCTCACTCATATCATAATTTCTCCAGGAAACCTGTTCCACATTGATTTTGGGCACATCATGGGGAACACCAAGCGATTCCTGGGTGTGAACAGGGAGAGAGTCCCCTTTGTCCTCACACCAGACTTCCTCTACATGATGGGGAGAGTCGGCAGGAAAAGCAGCCTCTACTTCAAAAGATTCAAGGTGAGGCCGCTACCAAACACCTTCACGCTCATCAGTGCCCATATGCAGTGGACAACAAGTTAGGGTTGGGTGACACACCAGTGTTGTTGTTGTTACAGGTATTTTTTGATGACTATAAAAAATATCGGCACAAATAAATGATATCATTCCTTTTTTTTGGTCAACTCTTGTGCATGACGCAAACTGGAAGTATTAAACTTAGGACAGATCCATTTGAACGTCATAGGGAGTATGTTGTTTCCATTTTTTATTCCAGAACTCCTATTTTATTGAATGTCAAGTCAACCATTTAATCAATCAGGCATCATGTTAAACCTTTTAAAAGGTTCATTTTGTTGTATGTTAATGTATTTATTTATTTTTCTCCTTCATGGTCTTAATACAAGAAGACCCTTAGAAAGGAAAGCATGTTCTGTTTTGCAAAAGATTTCAACATACAATATTATAAGCATTTTGGGCCTGTAGTATTATAGAAAAGCAGCTTTAAAAGCTACTTCAATTTGTGTATTTTAACATAGAATTACAAAAAAAAAAAAAAAACCTTCATCAGAATGTTAGTTATATCGTGATATAAATGGTATATTGTCTTGAACATCGAAAATATCATGATATACTTCTTGAGGTATATCGCCCACCCTACAACAACTGGAGCCAAGCTGACAAACACTGTGGCTAGTGCCTCCCAATTATCAGTGTTTGTGTTTTTGTACATAAACGGTGCAGATTTTGAGTAGTTTTCAGCTCTGTGGTATGTTTATAATCTTCATTTCCTGTAGCAGTGTTAACAGCATGCATTAGGGGTAGCAGCCAATGGTTGACTAGTCAAAAAGAAAAGTGACAGTCCATCTCAGAAAGTGGTAGTCTATCACGTCACGTGATTGTGAAGTGTGCGGTTTCAGATGGTAAGAAGTAGAGTCGCAGCTGCACTCCATTAACATAGAAACAATATATATTAGAATGCTTATTACATAATTCCAAGCAGTTTTCAAATGTAGCGCAGTGTTACGATATAGTAAGTTATAGTAAGTCCACCAGCAGAGAGCCAGTCATTATCAAAGACATGATTCATATTTTTTTATAAAGTGGCAGCTAGTCGACCTATTTGACTGTCAGATTAGCTATCATTCTACCCCTAGCATGTACCATTATACAAGAAAAGGGGTGTGTTTCAGACAAGTAGCCTAACATCGTGGGGTGTCTTGATCCAAATTAGTTTGGGAACCCCTGGTATAGAGAATGTTATTTCATTCCTCCTGTGGAGGACCAGATAGCACTTTTTAAGGAGTTTACAATCAAATGAAAGGTACACTTTAGGATTAAGGTCGGGTTAACGCGTAGCACAAATGCACTGTTTAAATTCTGGTTCTGCCATAATCTTCTAGAACTGTCTGCCAAGCATGTGTATTCGTTTTCTGCAGGAGATCTGTATCCGGGCATACCTGGACCTGCGCTCCAACTCCAACCTGCTGATCACGCTCTTCTCCCTCATGATGCTCACGGGCATCCCCGAGCTCTCCAGCACCGACGACATCAAGTACCTGAAGGAGGCGCTGCAGCTGGGAAAGGATGACAACTCAGCCCAGGAACACTTCCTCAATCAGATCAGCATCTGTGAGAACCAGGGCTGGACTGTGCAGGCCAACTGGTGGATCCACATGGTCGCCGGCATCAAATAAGAGTGACGGTTAGGAGACTGAGCCTGCGCGGTCTAGGCCCGCTGCTTTGCCACTCCTCTTAATCAGCATTACCGACTGCTGGCATGAAAAAGCAGGAGTGAGATTCAGCTCAGTTTGTGTGTCAGGTTGCCATGGCGCTGGTTGCGCCCAGATTTTTTTTAAGCATTTTCTGTCAGAAGCAGCAAAAGCAGAAACAGACACTCCTAATTGTACCAACTGTCAAACAAATTGTGATGTAATGGCAGTTTATTTTGATGTTAAGACTGCAGGGCAATCTAAGATACAACAGTTCCCAAGCCCAGTTTGGGAATATGACTATGTCATATGTTTATTGTACCAAGTTAAATGTGGAATAAATAGGGTGTACAAAATAACTAGTTCTGTCCTCTACGTGTCATTCATGCCATTTGGGTTCCAATTCTTGTTTTGTTCCCATGTTTCATGATATGACTTCTATTTTAAAAAGTTTGAGATTACTATTGTTCACAGCAATATTTCTCAGCTAAAAACAGAGAAAGAACTGCTTTTTGCATCATCAGTGTGAGACTAAAGGTAAGAGAGTGAGACTTGTTAAAGTTAGTCTACGTGTATTTATGATGGTTTTTCATGAAGTAGAATAGCAGATCTTTGTTCTTAATTCATGATCTCTGGTGGGAAAGTATAACGTTTGTAACTTTGGGGTGTTGAATGAAATATCAATTCAAGCTGGACAAGCCATCCAGTTATTTTGATTGAGCTCTCCATAGCGACCAGGTGCTGTCACTGAGGAGAGGGTCATTGGTATTGATTGGGGCCCATTTACCAAGTGAATTCATTCTCTTGCCTGCTGTTTCTCTTAGCCTCTTCCTGGAGCACAATGAACACATTGAAGCAGCTGTCTGTTCAATTGCTTAACTTGGAATCAACACCAACAGCCATAGCCTGTGTATAGCTCAGGGTATTTTTTTGCAGCTCTAATATCAATGTCATATCCCAGATAAAACAATAACTATGACTAACTAACAAGTTGCTATGTATATCAACAGTATATACAGAATAGTATAGAATGAGAAATGGCAATGAACAGTAATGACCATTTGTACTTAAGAACCTTGATGTCATTAGGCATGCAAATAAGGTGTTATTATCACGGTAACGTATATAAAAATGTGCAGAATGTGAAATAACTTTTGTTCAAGATTAATGTAATCGGTATAAGATGCAGATGGATGAATACACAAACAGAGAGACACCCCCCCCTAAAATGTAATACTTCCAATTCTACTAAATAATGTGAATACTAAGTTCCATTATAAATGAATAAGTGGTTTTCCAGCAATATGTGAAAATATAAGTGTGACATACGAATGAACAAACGTACAGACAGATACAAATATCCCTGGATCTAATATTAAAAAACAATAATAGAAGCTACAGTACAAGCTCTCTGTGCTCAATACAGGCCATGTTTTTCTTGCTATATGCATTGTCCACATATTTGTCACTTTGGCTTTCATTTACCCCCCTCCCTGGTGCAGAGTGGAACAGTCCTCCTACCGGCACTGTCTGAGTGCTGCCAACTGTCCAGGCTGTTCACTGGGTCCATCTGGAACCCCTTTCAAATTCAGTGCAAATTAACAGTATTTCTATTGTTGATTTTCATTCCTATGGCAGCATTTCCAACCACCAAAATCTGTCCATGCATCGAACATGTATTTAATTAAACTACAATTTCCAGTCATTATGAGTAAAACACAATCATTTATTATGCTAGCAATGTCGTTTGGGTTTGTTTTGGTGTAGTGGTTTTTAACCCTAAGTACCAACTAATGGACCAGGCTTTAGTTTCGACTCGGGACTAAATATTTTCTTTTCAATCTGCACTGGTTGCCAGTGCCCATAAGACAGCACTTGCAGACCACCTCTTTGAAGGGCAAACACTATGCCACTACAGTGATTGCCAGATGCAATACAAATTTCAAAAAGGAAAAAAATAAAAACCTGCACTGTTGGGGTGTTTCAACAGAAACAACTGAGACCAGCTCATACAAACATCATAGCAGTGGCAATGGAGTGAAGCGACAACATAGGGGGCCAGTATTCGACTGATTTGACATGAAGTTGTTTAAACTGTTCTGGAAGAATATGTGATCATTCTAATTCTTTTAATGCAGTTGGTGGTTAAAACCTGCAGATGACTGCAATAAAGTCTTCATCTCTGTTCATAGCACATCAGTGATTTGTGCATTCTTCAATAGAGAATGCACTCATTTGCACTAAAGTGTCTGCTACATATGGAAGGAGCACTTGGTTAAGTGTGTTGGGGTGGGGGTAAAGACTCTGCTGCAAATAATGTAATTGCAATAGTTCCTATATGGCAGATGCTATCTAATGCACTTTAAATGTTTGGTTATACTGTGTACTGTATACTAGGGTGCCAGAAAAATAAGCAGGGCACAGCCCCCTTCTATTTTAACCTACAGAAAGCATAACATTCATTGAATATCAGCCTCCATCCCACAATAGATTATGGTAAATAACACAAGACAGTTAATATTCCTTTTATTTTATCTTGATTATGTACTATTGAGAGACTGACTTTACCAGTGTCTCAGTCCACTATAATGTCCAGTATGCTACTGTCTAATAGCTGTCTTACAAGTAACATATTATACTAGATTATATTTCCAGAAAAGCTTTCTAGTACAGACATGTTTTTGTCTGTCACATATAGAACCACGAATAAGTCAAATAATTTGCAGCATTGCTCTGACTGAAGTCCATTAGCCCCCTTCTTCCCCCTACCCCCTCTCCCCTTGTCCGTCTGTCATGGATGGGAGGATTTTGGATGAGTGTGAGTGTGGCAGTGTGAAAGAGAAAGCCTGCCCTCCTGCTGGGTAGCACAGTGTTTTTGGTAACCATTTCCCCTTATTTGCCAGGTGGCCTCTTCCACACTCCAAGCTGAGCACTGCAGCACATCCCACTGGTAAGGGTGGTGGTGGTGGTGGTGGTTGGGGGGGGGTCATAAAGATATTATCCCTCCTCATCTGCATTACATACTACAGTAGAGGTGGTTGTTGTTTATGCTGATATTAATACTGAAAATAAATATCTTTAATCTTGAAAAATAACTCCCAAGCACCCCCTTGAACGAAGCATGTGTCTTTATTCAAACTCTACCCCCCTAGACAATCAGCATGCCTCTTCCCTTCTTTCTGTAGTCATGCAGAATAATAATAAAATTCATGACTTTTTGGCAACACTTTAGTTAGGGGTTATGTACATTCATCTTGTAAAGATATATATTGTAGCATTTCTAGACAATCAAAAATGAGTGTTTACCTATAATCATAATATATTACTGTTAATAGCATAATTAACAAACATGTTTATAGATTTATATAACTACTAAGGATACCTCAGTTAATTTATTACAGCTATTTATTTATTTCTTTGGGGGGGGGGGGGGTCGATGTTAAGGTAGGTGAAGAAGTGAATTTGGAGATAGATGCTAAGAAGCAGTTGGGCTAATACATGCACAACTTAGTACAATAAATATTAGTTGTATAACAAACACAAGTCACCATTGTAATAGTTTATTGGATTCAGACTTACAAAGAAAACAATCACTGCAAAGAGCAAGTAGCTTCAAGCTCTTTTTGTTTTCCTGCTGTCCACTTCGTGATGTTTGTATGAGCAGATCTGAGAGCTGTTTATCAAACCTTTGTATTGATATTATTTTAGTAGCCTGAGTAAAAGTGCCTTTAGCTGACTTGAATTTGCTAGCTCTGAAGTTGCTGTTTGTCTTTGTATCCTTGGAAAATCGCAGATCAAGTTGACAAAATACCCATGTAGGAACACATAAAGATATATTGGAGTGGAGTGTCACCAAAAAGGAAGAGAAAGTCATTCACATTGTGGTATTAAATTGACAGAGGGAGAAAGCATCTCTAGAATGCTTGAGCTCAACAGGGGTTAATTATATGAGGGAGGGCAGAAAGGGAGGGTGTGTGTTTGTATGTTAGGCTTGTTTAATCGTTGGGCGATTATGGTTTGAGGTGGAGTTAATCTGTCCTTGTTGGGGAGAGGCGGGAAGGGGGTTGAGGATGGGGTGAGCTGAGAGGTAAAGGGAAGGAATATAATCTCAAGCTCTGAAACTGGACTGGTTTGGGTCAGTCAGAGAATCTCTCACCATCTTGGCAGCAAGGAGAGTCATCTATCCTGCTTCCTTACCAAACGGCAAACCAAGGACCATTTGTTTTCTCAAGGTATTCTGCAAATTGCAGACACAATGCAACTGGAAGCAGCACTTGGAAGGTAAGTGATTAAATAGCGGTTATTGGAGGGGTGTGTGTTGTCGGTACAAATGCAGGAAGATTGAGGTCCTTCTTTTAGTGTCTGTCTATTTGTCTGTACTTTGGTGGCACTGGGGTGTAGCAGAGTAATGGGGCACGATTGGCTACACTGTCTGTCCAGCTGCAATAGCAATGAGTCCAAATGACAAACACATTAAGAAAATGTGAGTTTGTCTCATGAAAAATGTGTAAACAAGATCCACCTTGCAAACTGGTAGCACAGCCTGCAAAAGAATGGTCATTACAGACTACCATTAGGGACATCAAACCCAATGCAAAATAACCTTGACCTGAGTATATTGTACTTGAGTTTCCTTCCTATGGATAAGGAATACAATCAAAACAGTCTCAAAACTCAAGTGTACTGCAGCATGCCATGGTAAAGCATATGAAGTAAAGCGTAGTACTGCCATAGTAAAAGTACAGTAAAGAAATGTGAAAACCATGGTTAGTATTGGTAAAGCGGGATATACATGGTATATATGCGAAAATCATGGTAGTTGAACTTTTTCAGGGAATGGAAAGGTAGTTGGGGTGATATTTTTTTATTTTGTCTCTCTCCTGCCTCCACAGGCTCTCCCTCTCCCTGAAATAAAACCCCACCCTTTCCTGATATCCACACTGCTGCAGCATGACCTAGTTTTGTGGTTTTTTTGTGTCTGCAGTTGTGGCTGCTTGTATGATGGGTTACATGACTCATTGTGAACTTTTGGGTTGTCCTGTGCTACACTGTAACCGACACATTGTTTGTTCGTGATGTATTTGACAATTCTCCGACTTGAACTAACTTTTTAAACAACTGCTTTCAAATAATAATGCCTACTGTTGACATTTATCCTAGTTTTCAAAGCTTTAGTTGAAATTAAATAATAAAATAGTGTTGGGTATCCACAGTTGACCTTTTCAATGCTGTTCTGTAATTTACTGTGAATAAAGTTTATTTGAGAAGACAGACATCTTTTCATGGTCTCTTTGCTGTGATTGTTTACAAGATCCTCCAAACTTTATTCAAAGCATAAAAATTACAAAAACGCAGCAAAAAGGAAGTTGGAAGGTTACCAGCTGTGTATCTTTTATTACAATAACACATTTAAATGAAATATTTGGAAACTATGGTAATTTTTTTTTTTTTAAAGACAAGCCAAGCCGGTCCATATACAAGAAGTACAACAAAGGAGTTATTTATTTAGTTATTTTTTGGTGATGCCTTTTAATAGGATCATTTGAAAATGTACATGGTCTTTTTAGATGTGAAGTGGAAACTGAGGTAAAAAATAAATAAATAAATAAATAAATACAAATTTCAAGTCTGATGAACCTCAGGAGCTTTATTTCTTTACCTCAGAAGAAGAGGAGACAGAGACACTGGTGGTCGCAAGATACATATTCAGCTTACATGTAAAAAAAAAAAAAAAAGTAATTTATAAAAGTGTCCATCTTTAAACCATCCACTGAACTAACTGAAATCCCAGTTTTGAAAGGTGCTATACACATTGATCGCATTCATTATCTCAGAAAAGTCCCTTTTGGTATGGTTCACATCTTGAACACTGTAGTAGAAAGTTCTTCTACTACAAATTTACCACAATCATCAGGGTTGACCATCTTTGTCATACTTGCTTTACATTATGCTTGATACCGTTTTACTGCCTTAAACTTTTATAAAGCTGCCATGACCTAATTGTTCCAGCTCTTCCCTGCCTCCAGTATATAAACAGTAACCTGGATGTGATAGTGAACAGGCTTGCCTGCTGATATACTGTCTCAGCCTTGGCCCGCCCCTGCCTGGAAGCATACAGACAAAGCTGCTGATGCGCATGCTCACTTGGAAGGCAGTACCGAGTGTGTAATATTAGGGTGTAGTGTGTAGAATCAGCCCAGCCTTCTAATCAAGCAGCGCCCATGCTCCAAGCAAGATCCTGAATGCCAGAAATAGCAGCCTGTGTGGAGTCCCGAAATAACTGGAGTGTTCACAGGTCCGACGGGTAAGAAACTTTCTTTATTGCAGTCCTGTGTAATTGGACTTTGATTGACCTGGAATCATGGGCTAGTACTGTTGCTATGATACTGTCGTCCAAGGTGGTCTCATGAGGATTTCATGCTCTTATTCCTCATTGACTAAGTACTGTCATGATCATGTGGCTTGAAAGGCTTGAAAGTGGGCTGGTTCCAAGTAGGGATTCAGCTGGTCATTTATTTTATGTATATATATATATATATATATATATATATATATATATATATATATATATTATATATATATATATAGATATATAGATAGATAGATAGATAGATAGATAGATAGATAGATGGGTAACAGTGGTGTGCTCAGGTAAAAGATCAAAGATCTTGCAATGTTATTGTGAAATACTGGTAGCTTGATCATGTATATGTCATGACATATCAAACTGGATTTATATAAATACCAGCACAAATATGTATTTATTTTTATTTCATTCATGTCTTCTTGGACCATGTGGCAGAGCAAAGCTCTGCTCTTTAGAAATTGGCAGGGATGGGGTTAACTTCCCCTACCTGCCTGGGTTTATTATGTTCAGGTGGCTGGGGTTGATTAGTTGATTAGGTTGATTAACGATCAATCAGTGCCCAGCCACCTGATATAAAAGGAGGCCTCTGCTTCTCATTTGGGAAGGGGGAGCTGAGGAAGCAGGTTGGTGTTTGTTTTGTGGTTTTTGAATTTTCTAAATCCAGTGAAGGCATTGCCCAGCCTGGAAACTTTATTTTTGTGAGTTTTGTTTTTGCGTTATTTGTGTTTGAGTATCTGTTATTTTGCCCTTGTGCACTTTATTTTTGTTTATTTATAATAAAATAGTTATTTTTTTTGAACTGCAGTCTGTCTCTGGGCCTCTATCCACTCGCCAGCCTGCCACATTTGGTGTCAGAGGTGGGATAGCGCCACCTAGAGGCTCAGAGCAGTATTTTTGTTTTTTTTTTTTGGAATTTTTGGGAATTTTTTTTTTTTTGAAAAAAAAAAAAAAAAATGGGAAAGAAGAGCAGACAGCGACAAAAGCAGGAAAAGCAGCAGCAGCTGAAGAAATGTAAGCTGCTGCAGCCACCGCTGGAGGACCCGGCCAGCCTCTTCCCTTGGTGTTCCTGGTGTGGGAAGGAGGACCATCGTTGGCGGTCCTGCCCAGACGTGCCACCGGCAAACTGGTGTGGCCGGTGTGAGGAGGACGGCCACAACTGGGCAGGATGCCCCTACAACCAGGCCCAGGAAGAGGTGCCGTGTTCACCCCGGGCATCAGGGGCCACCCCACTACCTCCAGCACCACCACCTTCACCACCGTCCCAGGAGATCTGGGACTGGTTGATGCACCCTGAGGCAGACCTCGTCCACGATCTCCCCATAGTTATCAACACGCTGTGGCGTCGAGATGGGGAGAGGTGGGAACAGTGGGAGGAACAGCACCACCCGGCCTCCTTCCCAGAGGTTGCCCTCATGGTGGTTAATTACCTGGCGGTAGACATGGGAGATCCACCGGTCACTCCAATAAAGAGAGGTGAGCAGCCTTCCCGAGAGCCAGAGAGGGGTGAGGAGCTGCCGTCGCTCCCAGAGCCAGAGAGGGGGAGGAGCTGCCGTCGTCCCCAGAGCTAGAGAGGGGTGAGGAGCCTCCGTCGCTCCCAGAGCCAGAGAGGGGTGAGGAGCTGCCGTCGCTCCCAGAGCCAGAGAGGGGTGAGGAGCTGCCGTCGCTCCCAGAGCAAGAGAGGGGTGAGGAGCTGCCGTCGCTCCCAGAGCCAGAGAGGGGTGAGGAGCTGCCGTCGCTCCCAGAGCCAGAGAGGGAGGAGGAGCTGCCGTCGCTCCCAGAGCCAGAGAGGGGTGAGGAGCTGCTGTCGCTCCCAGAGCCAGAGAGGGGTGAGGAGCTGCCGTATCCCAGAGCCAGAGAGGGAGGAGGAGCTGCTGTCGCTCCCAGAGCCAGAGAGGGAGGAGGGGTGACGCTTCCGTTCCCCAGAGCCAGAGAGGGAGGAGGATCTGCTGTCGCTCCCAGAGCCAGAGAGGGAGGAGGAGCCTCCGTCACTCCCAGAGCCAGAGAGGAGTGAGGAGCTGCCGTCGCTCCCAGAGCCAGAGAGGGAGGAGGATCTGCCGTCGCTCCCAGAGCCAGAGAGGGAGGAGGATCTGCTGTCGCTCCCAGAGCCAGAGAGGGAGGAGGAGCCGCCGTCACTCCCAGAGCCAGAGAGGGAGGAGGATCTGCCGTCACTCCCAGAGCCAGAGAGGGGTGAGGAGCTGCCGTCGCTCCCAGAGCCAGAGAGGGAGGAGGATCTGCCGTCGCTCCCAGAGCCAGAGAGGGAGGAGGATCTGCCGTCGCTCCCAGAGCCAGAGAGGGGTGAGGATCTGCCGTCGCTCCCAGAGCCAGAGAGGGAGGAGGATCTGCCGTCGCTCCCAGAGCCAGAGAGGGAAGAGGATCCGCCGTCGCTCTGGCGCTCCTTTCGGGCCAGCCGAGGGCTCGGATCTTCCCGCTCCTTTCGGGCAATGGCGAGGAGGTAGTCTCCCCCGCTCCGGGAGGGGGCGAGGAGCCGCCGTCGCCCTCGCTTTCCCAGAGCAGAGAGGGTCTCGGGCTGCCCGCCCCTGAGGAGCCCTGTCGCTCCCAGAGCCAGAGAGGGGTGAGGATCTGCCGTCGCTCCCAGAGCCAGAGAGGGAGGAGGATGTGCCGTCGCTCCCAGAGCCAGAGAGGGGTGAGGAGCCGCCGTCGCTCCCAGAGCCAGAGAGGGGCGAGGAGCCGCCGCCGCTCCCAGAGCCAGAGAGGGGCGAGGAGCCGCCGTCGCTCCCAGAGCCAGAGAGGGGCGAGGAGCAGCCGTCGCTCCCAGAGCCAGAGAGGGAGGAGGAGCCGCCGTCGCTCCCAGAGCCAGAGAGGGGCGAGGAGCCGCCGTCGTCCCCAGAGCCAGAGAGGGGCCGGGCCGCCGCCTCCGCCTCCGCCACCAGAGGGAGCCGGGCCGCCGCCGCCGCCTCCGCCACCAGAGGGAGCCGGGCCGCCGCCGCCGCCTCCGCCACCAGAGGGAGCCGGGCCGCCGCCGCCGCCGCCTCCGCCACCAGAGCCGAGCCGGGCCGCCGCCCCGCCTCCGCCACCAGAGGGAGCCGGGCCGCCGTCGCCGCCTCCGCCACCAGAGGGAGCCGGGCCGCCGTCGCCGCCTTCGCCACTAGAGGGAGCCGGGCCGCCGTCGCCGCCTCCGCCACCAGAGGGAGCCGGGCCGCCGCCGCCGCCTCCGCCACCAGAGGGAGCCGGGCCGCCGTCGCCGTGCTACCTTGGAGATTCGGGGCCCCCTCAACCAAAGAAGGCTTGGGGGCTCCGACATCAACCCCGCCCACCACCACCCACCATAACAGCCCACCCAAGGGACATAATTGGACTCTTGGGGGGGGGGGGGGGGGGGGGGATTGGGGGGGGAAAGGGGGGAGTTGGCCGATTGCGGCCGGTGTACGTTGTACATTGGGGGAGGTGTGTGGCAGAGCAAAGCTCTGCTCTTTAGAAATTGGCAGGGATGGGGTTAACTTCCCCTACCTGCCTGGGTTTATTATGTTCAGGTGGCTGGGGTTGATTAGTTGATTAGGTTGATTAACGATCAATCAGTGCCCAGCCACCTGATATAAAAGGAGGCCTCTGCTTCTCATTTGGGAGGAGGGAGCTGAGGAAGCAGGTTGGTGTTTGTTTTGTGGTTTTTGAATTTTCTAAATCCAGTGAAGGCATTGCCCAGCCTGGAAACTTTATTTTTGTGAGTTTTGTTTTTGCGTTATTTGTGTTTGAGTATCTGTTATTTTGCCCTTGTGCACTTTATTTTTGTTTATTTGTAATAAAATAGTTATTTTTTTTGAACTGCAGTCTGTCTCTGGGCCTCTATCCACTCGCCAGCCTGCCACAGACCAGAATGCATTTTTTGTTTTGGGACAAGATATTGGTAACCCACACAGAAACTCATATTATTACAGACAGAGGAAGCTTTCATGTTTGTTTGTACCTGAATTGAGGCTCACAAATTTACCCAATTAATGTTAGGTACATTTTTACGAAAATGTGATTATCTTGCCCTTCATATGTTTGCAATTATAATTCAGAAAGGTTATATTAAAGTATATTTTTGTGTTGTTAATAAAAATTCTGTTTTTAGATTCTAGATTTTTTTTTTTTAAATCGCCTTACAATAGTACTGAGTAGTATTACTACAGTAAACTGCTTCATAACTCAGTATTTTGTACAAAAGTAACTTTGTACTGCAATACAACAGCAGAACAAATACTGCAAAAGGGATCACAACTGTAATATGGGTGCTTACAAAAATGCTAAAATGTGTTCAGTATTATCATTACTGTATATTTCTTTAAATAATGAAACAGCCTACATGTCAGTATTTAATAACTTTTGTGCAGGGATGTGTACAAACCTGATGCCCTAACAGTAGTAGTCTGATCCTTTTCATGTTGTGAGAGACGAGGGAGGGTGTGGTACTTCTTTGCGTTGTCTTTTTTTTTTCCTTTCTTCCGAGGTGCATTAATAGTTAATGGATTTTAGAGAGATTTCTGCAGGAAGGATCTCTGCTTAGAAATAAGGAAAGGGTAGGGTTTGGGGAATTGCTTGAAGACTAGTACGATAGCTTACGGTTTACTATATGAGAATGTACAGAATATACATTTTAGTTATGACTTTGTTGCATCCCATCTCCACTCTTTTTGTTTGGTACCAATAACAGTAGCTCAATATCTATTTTGAGTGAGTCTCTCGCTCTCTTTCGTTCTCTGCAGCTGGGCATGATGCATTCATTGCCTATTCATAACCCTAACCACCCCCCTCAGTCCCTAAATATCATGTTATCCCTCAATTCCAAGACTTGCATTCAATAGCCTCCTAATTTAATCACATATATGTACTACCTCTGGAAAGTTTGATTGAATGTCTCCATAGAATAGTGAAAAAACTTGAGCGTCTTCAGATGATTGAATTATAGAAACTACCCATGTGTTGAACAATATTAAGATATATCATGTTTCTTCATGTTTGACAATGTATTACGCAGCAACAGTACAAATCCAGCTTGAGCATGTGAATATTGGATTGCATACCCATGCAGTTATACTACTAATCAGATATAGCCATGCAGCTATACCACAGCGAATGAAACTTGCATCACAATTGAATTAGATTGACTGTGGTTCAGTTGAAACACAGCACATCTTGGTGCTGCCTCTTCAACCAGAGTAGACTGCAGTATCTGCCTCCACTGAGCTCACCTGTCCAATGTGAAGCCCCACAGATAGAAGGGAATCTCAGGATTGATTACACTTAGTCAGCTCCTCCAGTTCCTGCTGGTCATGTGTAAGTACTCCCTTGATAACCAGGCACTTATACACGATTATTCCATATTTATCATTATAATGGTCTGTTTATTACAGCACTATCATGAAAGGGTTACTTTTTAATTGGAGGGGCCACCAGATTTGTCTTGACTCATGTGCGAGGGTGTGTGAGGGTGTCTGTGTGTGTATTTAAGTCAGTCGACAAGGTGGAGGTCCTAACCACTAAAAAGAATATATGTCACTGGAGAACAAAAGAGGGAGTGTTTGTGTCGTTGCAATTAGCAGATGGCTGCAACTACAGTGTGAGTATTCCCAACAAATGTGCATGGATGAAGAGCCAGTCCTCCAAGCTGTTGACCTTCATGAAGCCAGTTTTTAAACTGCAACACCAAGGCTATTCATAATAAAATACCACTGGACTGTTCTTAAACCTGGTGAGATGACTGAGGTAGTATTATTTGTTTGCCTGCAAGTCTACTATATAGTCTACTATCTTTGTTTGTCTTGCATGTTTGTAAACAATATGTTGAATATTTATTACTGGCTTGAGAATTAAATGCAACTGAAGGCAGTTGTGTCATATACATGTTAGCAATGACGTCTTCAGGGACATATTTAAAAACAATAAAAGTTTCATAAAACTTCCACAGCTCATCACCTGTATGTAGGTACTGCATTGCAGCAGGCCTGCTGCAGCTCCATGTTACCAACCAGTCTATTCCAAAATATGAACAAGCTAGGTGTCTATGGTTTCATCACGTGACAACATAAAATTATCAGTCAGTTGTTACATCAAAATGTGCCTGTCAATCAGTAGCATGTAAGAGGTCATCATAGTTTTATAGCCTCAGTGCTATAGCACTTGCCGTCTCACATGAATCTCAGTGGAGAGAATGTTACACCTTTCAAACTTCAAGCTAACTCAAAAACGATTAATACAAGATAGATGAATTCAAGAGACCTGTCCTTTATAGCTATTAAGCACTTGTGTGCTAAATTAAGAAATACTAAAATAATTTGATAATGAAATGAGAAACGGTTCAAGGACATTGAAAAAGACTTCTTGTCAAACCATTTGTCATTGTATACGTTTCCTTTAGCTAGTCGAAGATATTGAGAAAGACTTCTTGTGGAAACGTCTGTCATTGAATATATTCAGTTTCTTTTTTGTATTTCTAATGACCGTTTTCCTGCATACAAAGTTCTCAGGAAACAGACCAAAGAGCAGTTTGATTGATGTGTCATGCATTTGCTGTATGAAACTGGAATGGTATAGCAATCACCCATGGGGAATTTGAAGGGGGATGTGATTTTAAGACTGGTCCAGGACTGAATAGAAAGAAACTCCCATAATGCCTGCTGGTACTATGCCATTACACCTCACCCTTCCTAAGCAGTAATTTTGCAGAAAAATATTTGTTTCTCATTGAAGTTTATTGAAATCCAATGTTCTCTAAAAGATGTGCCAACCACTAAGCCATGGGGCGTTGCCAAAATACACATCATAAAAACAGTCAGGAGTTTGGATTAAGAGTTTCCTTCAAGCTCATGCCAAGCTGTCCCTCTTCCCACTCTCCCAGTGATTCCTCTCCACGCTGAAGCAGGGAGGTCTCCTTTCTAAGCTGTCGGACCGTGGCTAAACTGTTATGACAGGCTGCGGCACTTTTAACCTCCCTGGATGTGAGGATCAGTCATAAACGTTGAGGGACGGGAGGGGGACACTCAGACTTTCTCGTTTCCTAGCCCGCTGTTCTGAAATGGAACAGGAATTGGACAGGCACAGTTATGGCTGTATTAAAATCTACCAGGGTTCGCGTTCCCACTTGAGAAGATGGGCCCTCTTTGGAAGGACCTGGCAACAGAAGTTTGTTTTTTTTTTTACATTTTTGTTTATTGTACTTTTGTTGAAGCTACTTCACGGTAAAAAGTATTTAAGGGGTGCTTTGTTAACTGGTAACAATTGGCAAAATTGTGTTCGTATTTTAACTTTAATCACATTAAGCAGAAAAATAACTTTAACTTTTTCTATGTGTTTATTGATCAGTTAGAAATACATGCTTACCAGTGCAGGCTTTCGAACAATCAAGCATTTCTGTTTCATCTTCAAATTAATTAATTTAATGACCAGTGCAGTGGCATGTCAAAATATTATCCATTTACAACCAATGCACAATATCTGGTAGTACATTTGTTTTTCATTTTACCTCCGCAGTATTAAGACTGGTCCCACGGGCAATGCAGTTATTACTGCTTTTCTGACAAATGTTTCTGATCTTTTTTTCAGTATATTGTGGCTTGCGACAGATCCTTTCCCAAGACGACTGATTTCCTCTGGTGTTCAGAGTCAGCTCTAGTTTCTAGCACCATTTGAAATCGGTTGTGTTGAAGGGTCTTGCATCAATTGGAGAAAATGTCGTCAGCGTCAAAACAGACCGTACGAGCCTTCAGCCATTTCATATACTGCAGGGCTCGAGTTCTAAAACTACAACCTGCAGTTTATATTATGTTATATTATGGTTTAAAATGTAAATACATGTTTGCTACAACATGTGATTCTTTCAAAACTACACATTTGAGACCTGTGCAGCTAGGAATACACGATAGGTAAGATGCATTAGTTTTGTTAGCTACAAATAAAAATCAGATTTATTAGATTCTAAAGCATACATATCCACTGTTTTTTGAGAATTCACCAGGAAAATGGTGCTTTCAAAATATTCAAAAGCTATACTGTAATTGTCTCTTACTGCTAACTGTTAAAAAGATGGCTTCTTTATTATATTTTGTTAATGATTATAAACCCCTGTCGGCTCCTTCGACTCTGTTTAAAATTAACAAGAGCATCTGGTAAATCATTGAACTAGTAATGGAACAGTCCCACACACTGCCTCCCAGCCCACTGATACCAACCCACAAGGACAGGTTTTCATTTATAGGATTCCACTATCTGCAGCCAAGCAACCCTCTCTCATAAATTACACAGAACACCACCGCAAAGCCCAACCCAGAAGGAATATATTTAGCAGAAACGTCTCTGCAAGGAAACCTTGTACTGATTCTAGCAAGGGGAACATTTGTCGTACTATCTGGTGTCTGAGTAGTTAAAGGTAAGTGGTAGCAAGGACAGTAAAAAGAGATTATTTTAGGGGGGAATACTTTATTATGACGCAATATTATATGCAGTTACAGTGGATACTAGTGTGTCGCCCAAGAGTCATTGAATATAAGATACAGTTCTATGGGAGTGCATTTCATTACAGTGTATTTTGTGTAAAATATAATGATTTGTTATGAATTTAGTAGAAATATCAATAACAGTTACTTTTTAAACTATTATACAAATAGATCTTGGGGTTTATTTAAGGTATGAATTGAGTCTTGAAATCTAAACATCTTGAACATGAAAGATTGAATGTATGAAAAACCTAAACAGTGGTAACACATGGAAAACTCCTCTTTGAAAGTAGCAGCAGTGGTAGCAATAGAATTAGCATTGTTTTGTATAGTTCTCGAGACAGTTTCATGATTTTGTTTATTCTGCTCTGGTTTATATGGTTTTTCGTCTGGAATCACAGCTTGCCATGCATCACCAGCTGCCAGAGCCCACAGCCAATTCATTTCCTGCAGCAAAGACTCACACGGGCTCGGACCAAGTGGCACTGTGCATAGGGAGGCAGAGCCAGGACCACACGAGGAATTCCACAAGCACTTATACAGGTGCAGCATGTGTTGATGATAAAAGTAGATCTATGGGAGAAACCAATGTTGCACATGTAACAGGCTGTGTTGTGTGGTGCACTGCCCTTACACATTCTCCCACCCGCCAGTCTGCTGAGGTTAAAAGCTCTGCGAATACAAGCGAGTCTGACTCCTTTTTGCATAGTGGTTGAGACACTTGCAGGTTCTTGCCTAGCCGTCGCCTTGTTACGCATACATGAAAACATAAGAACATTAAAAAAAATGAACAGGAGAAGCCAACTGGATACCTGATCCCAGAACATCAAGCAGTTTCTTGAAGGATCCTAATTAGTCAGCAGCAGCATACGCCAGCAATCCACTCTGTGGGATGAAGTGCCTGATCTGTGTTCTTTTGTGGTTTGATATGGTGTGATTTTCATCTCTTACAATCCTGTGAAAACAAACAAAAAATGTTGCGTTTCTGAGATACTTACCCAGTGATGACCTCTACATCTTAATAGATTTTGTGGCTGTGTGTTGGCTGTGTGTTGGTTGCGTGGTGTGCAAATGAAAAATGGCTTCAGTGTTTCATCCAAGCCCACCCCATCAGCAGCTGGTTAGTTGTTTAAGTAGGCTTGGTAAATACTTTGATATCCTTTGCGGATGATGTAATTTAACTATAAGTTCCATTCCGTTCCTCAATCAATGTGTGCTTTAGTTTTGCATGATTGGCTGATCGAACCTCTTCTATTTCTTCCTTCTGAAGGCTGTTTGGACGAGAGACTGCTGAATATTTCCTGGACCCCCCCCCCCCACTGAGGACAGCAGCAAGCCCTTGGGTTCAGAGAGTACCGGAGGAGATGGGAGGTACAATGAAACACTTGGTTTTCTTCCTTAAATGAATATCAGTGTGACAGGACACTTACTGTGGCTCACAGCTGTGTCCACCAAAGCTAATTTGGATAACATTTTGTAGGCATCTTTTAAGAACATAAGAACACTTACGAATGAGAGGAGGCAATTTAAACTCATCCGGTTCCTGATCTGGATCTCAAAACTCTGTCAAGCTGCTTCTGAAAGGATCCAAGTGTTTCTGCCTCAACAACATGACTGGGTAGCCCATTCCATACTCTTTCCACTCTGTGTGAAACTGTGTTTCCTTCACTCTGTCCTAATTCTATCTCTATTTAATTTCCAACAGTGTCCTCTGGTCCTGGTTTCTGTAATGTGCTTAAGGTATTGGTTTGGGTTACTGTAACTATGTTTTTTAAGATTTTAAAGACTTCAGTCATGCCCGCCGTGATTCTTTTTTGTTCCAGGCTTAATAGATTCAGTTCTTTCAACCTTTCTTTGGAATGCTACCCAAGGGAGCATTCCACAGTTGCTTTTCATATATTTTTATTATGTCAAAAATGTGTCCCACATGGCTGGTTTCACAGACTCCGATCAGCATTCATCTTGTGATACCTCATGTTACTTTTGGTAAGGTAATCCTAGATTCGTTCTAATCATGGTTTGTGAAACCAGACGAAAGTCAGCCACTTTGGTTCAGATTTCCTTATCTATTTCTGGCAATACACAGCGGTGCGCTCAGTGGTGCTGGCATTCATTAATATTAAGACACCTTGGCTGATCTAGCTTACATTATGTCTATAGAAGGCAATGAGAATGGAAAAGCAGCTTCTGGACTAAAGCACATTAACACAGACAAACAAAATGATTGTAAACATCATGCAAAATTAAGCGGCAAGCATAAATAATCCTCTACAGAATCTAGACTACATGTTTTTAAAGCCAGCCAACCTGTAGTGTGCACTTTATCAGACCAGGTGTGCAGAGGCACTGTGGACGGTTCTTCGAGAGCAGTCCAAACTCCAGCAATGAGTGGACAATGAACACCCAGGTAAAACCAATTAAATATGTATCTCCTCAGTACTGTTACCCAAACATACCCATTAACAAAAATTGTATCTAAGCCAGTGCATTCCCTTGTTGACTGACTACGCTGCTGGCCAGGTATCCCAGTTTGGGCCTAACAACAGGAGAACTGGCTGACATGTTAAACTGACACATTTCCATGAGAAACGCAATGAAAATGTGTTATCCGTCAGGTCCCAAATAAGCATGTATGTATCCAATAACCCCTTTAACACCATTAATGCCCTAGAAAGAAAGAACGAAGATATACAACTTACAATTTAAACTGAACTGAGCTGTTTCTTGCTACTTTTATCCCATGCAAACAAAGTGGGAGCTAACTTCAGACATAGGGCCCGTTGTATTTGTGTTCTACTGTATGAAAACATCATATCTTAACATTGTAACCTGAACATGCAGGGTCAAACTGGGAACAAGAGGGCCTGGCATAAACAGAGAATGCAACAGTGCCAGCAAGTTAACATGATGCATAGAACCTCTGCGCTACACCAGGACAGCACCAGCCAGAAAATCCTTCCCTGACCTGAATGAGTCCGATGGGCAGGAAGGACCCCTGTCCATCGGACTCTGCCGGATGTATAATATAACTCCGGTGATTTAGTTACAGTAACTGTAACAAGGGGAAAATGACACCACCACGATCTTTAAAGTGTATTTTGTTTTGATTATGATCATTTTAGTTCACAATTTTAAACAATATGTTACTACAGGCATATGGGAATTTATTGAAGGCACCAAGTTTTTCCCAGATAATAACAGATAGAGAATTTCAAAAACTCAATAAGGGTGTTTATGGCAAAATGAATTAAGATTATCATAGAGGAACATTAATCCACGAATGAGAATGGAACTGCAAGGGGCAAGTGAGTGGTTTACAGCCCTGCTGATGAGGGAAATAACCACAGAACTCCATGAAGTTATTGAAAGAACCCATGGAAGTATTTAAATCTAATTTAAACAGCTCTGCATCAGCTTAGCAACACAACATATTTTGTCATTGAATAGATTCCAGATGAGATCTGGAAAGAAGAAGAAGAAGAAGAAGAAGAAGAAGAAGAAGAAGAAGAAGAAGAAGAAGAAGAAGAAGAAGAAGAAGAAGAACGACTCTACAGTGCGGAATATGATGTTTTTTACTTCTAGAACTCAACACTTATAAGTTAGTAGCCTACAATACACAGATATTTTGGAGGAAATTATTTTGCTATACATTATGTCTAACTACACTGTAACTGCATGTGTGGGTGCACAGCAGTCAAATTGTAAATACACAACCTCTCGTGTTAATGCTGTGAGTTACAAAAGACTATGCAATACAAAATGTTTCGTTATGTAATTAAGCATGTTGTTGCATAACCCTATGTGTAGCTACAGTGTGCTTTCTCAGGCATCACTCGACACATCACCTGGGGGCAGCACTGCAAGAACGGAATCTAACACTGAGCTACTCAGGTACAGGATCGCTGGAGGAGGTGTTAAATCCCCACTGCATACCAACTCTCTTTTCTGTATGTAATCAAACAAC
This sequence comes from Polyodon spathula, assembly GCF_017654505.1. Lineage (NCBI taxonomy): Eukaryota > Metazoa > Chordata > Actinopteri > Acipenseriformes > Polyodontidae > Polyodon > Polyodon spathula. Next base: position 12,477,551 of record NC_054556.1, read on the forward strand.
ATCCTTTTCAACATGTTAAGTCATCTCTGAGTCAGAATCCAAGTTGAGCTCATAATTTCAAGACCCAAAAAACAGACACTGAATGCATGTTGTATTCAACACAAACATATTACTAAAATAAGCTTTTGTTTCAAGGTGCCAGCAAGAAATCTTACATTAAAATCACCAGCACAGTAACTATAAAAGCAAAAAAAAACAAAACAACAAATAAACAGTGTTTCGTAGCGAGCCAGTCTTTGCAGTTTAGCTACCAAGCTGGAAAGGGAAACTGCTGTTTATCATTAACAAACACTGGGTCGTGAATCTTGGGCTGTATTGAAATGAAAGCTGACTCACAGCCATGCTCTGGGCAAGTCTAGATTGTAAAGACAAACATTATATCCCTGGGTTTTTGTTCTAAGCACTACACAGTGTTCTGTGACATTAAGACAAAACTAATGTTACCGTATAAATTATTATTATTTTTTTTTTTTTTTTGCAGGGAGCTACTGAGGCCCCCAAAAAAGTTTGGGAAGACACTGCAGTAGGAACAATAACACACCCTCGTCTGCAGAGGGCAGTCAACATTCAGCATTTTTTTCTGCTAGTGAGCAGAAAAAAAACAACCCATATATACTAGCCAGCATGACTGAGATTTCACATGGAAACATTACTGCATGTCAGCTAGAATGTGCAGTGTAACTACTGCAGGTTGATCTGTGCTGTAATGTCAAGTGCATCCTATGCACAACATACATTATTGAGTAGCCATGCAGTAATGTCAAGTGCATCCTATGCACAACACGTACGTATTGAGTAGCCATGGGATTTGCATGGGAACGTTCACTTGCATACTTACATCTGCATAGAATCTTGAATGTATACTTGTGTATATATATATATATATATATATATATATATATATATATATATATATATATATATATATATATATGTGTGTGTGTGTGTGTGTATATATATATGTTTTGGCACACACAGTATTAGTGTAAAAATCACAACAACTTCTGTAAAGGAGGTCCAGTGAATAATACACAAAAAATTAAAAGCCCATCACATAATTGTGTTTAATGATTTGTAAATGTAGTCTCATAAAGTGTTTCCAGATTAAACAGTGGAAACATTTTCTTGTACTAAATAATTTGGTCCATTGTAATAAATGATGTGGATTGCAATATTATCCACTAGGGGGAAATATCACACCATTTTCATATCTCCATCTAGAATAACATTAGTACTGTAAAAACTATATATATAGTTTTACCAATTATCTCACCTATATAAGACATAATAAATCACATTTAAGAAATGAACCAATCCTGTTTACGTATTTCAGTGCAATCTAACATCTTTTCCTGTGTACAGATGTCATCCTGTGATTAGAACATACAACACAATTCTACAATTAAAAATTGACACTTTTAAGGTTTAATCATAGCTCCTGAGTACAATCTTCAATTTTGCGATTGTGAGTACGTGGCATGTGGGTTTCTCTTATTGCTTAACTGCACAAGATGACAGTACTTGTGTAATAAGACACACTATCCACAAAACGCATTAACCTACAGTATATTTAAAATATACAAAACAGTAGTAAATAGAAAATAAAGACATTTCAGGAAAATCACCTACCAAATACTTTTTTCCCCAGCTTTGAAAAAGCTCCCTTTGCCTTTCACCTTGCTCTTTATATAGGCTACAGTGGGAACCCTAATTGGGCTGGCAAATCTCCAGCTGTAGCCAATTCTCTCCCCACAACCATTTAGCAAGAAAAACATGTTAACCACAACACTGGCCACTAGTGATGTTTACATGCCCCACAGCGTAAAGATGCGGTTAAAATAACTAGTTTTCTTATACCTTTAAATTCACAAGGATTCTGTGTTCACAGGGATAGCTCCTTACCTCGTCACAATAATATATATGTAGTTACACTGTATTAACAATTTAGTAATATTAGCTGCTTATATGCACATGTAAGAGTGTTGGTTGCAGTCAGAAAGATAATCCTTGTGGGTTTACAGCTGTGAAAAGCAGTGGAGGGTACATCACAAAGGATTATAGTACAGGCATGCACAGCAACTATAACAACAAAACGAGGAACGGTCCTGTCTGTAGCTCCAGTCTACTGTATATGAATCTGCATGCTATCCATTTCTTATCAGGCTTTAATCACACCAACACTGCACAGTAATGACCATCCTTTCTTACAAATTAACTACCCTCAAGTAATTAAAATAATTGTTAGACTGTGCTTTTAAAATGCAACCATAAATTCAAAGGCTATCAGCTGTGTTAGCAGATGTTTTATAAACCTAGCTGTATTTTAACATACCCCTATGCTCCTCCATCATTCTCATTTAGTCTTCCAGAACATATTGAAACATTTCTAAATGAGCACACACAGAAGAATACGTTGTTACAGTGAGGGTTTCTAACCATATAAACCATATAAGTAATCAATGGACAGGCTTTAGCGGTGCTTTGTAATTTTTGTCAATGGGGCTGCAGTTGTACAAAGACCTTGTCTAGTCCAGAACTACATGTATATAAACTGCATTCTTAATTCCAATGACCTTGTGTTTTATTCATGGAATTTGCATGTTCCAGGGCTGGTTCTCACACTAATTCGCTGATTCCACTCAGAGATCTTTCATAAAAAACTAGCTAACACAGTCCGGTGTCAGGCAATAGGTCAACAATGAGATATTACTTATGGGAAATGAAACTGTCTGCTAATTTCTACATAGGAGGCGAGCCCTAAACACATTGTCCTCAATGGCAATGCAGCAGTGAATGCAATGGTTTCAAACTTACAGCCAATGGAAGAACAAGAACAGCAACTGTGTAATTGAACCATCTGTAATTTTCTACCACAGAGATAGCTATTTTATACTATGATATACAGTACCAATCAATCAATCAATCAATCTTTATTTTATATAGCACCTTTCATCATCACAAAACGCTTTACAAGATGCATTAACAGCAAGAAAATCCATAATACTTTAAATACAGAGAAATGCATAATACTTTTGCTTGGGGATAACAAGCAAGCCAGAGTCGGAGGACCTCAGCTCGCAGGCAGGGACATAGCGAGTCAGCAGGTTGAGGAGGTACTCAGGACCTGTGTGATGAAGGGCATTGTAGGTGAGCAGGAGAGTTTTGAAAGTAATCCTGAACTTTACAGACAGCCAGTGCAGCTGAGCAAGATGGGGGTGATGTGATCACATTTTTTTTTTTATCTGTTAAAGATCCTGCAGCAGCATTCTGAAGTAGCTGCAGTCGGTTTATGGTGCGTGCTGGGAGACCAACATATAGAGAGTTGCAGTAGTCGAGTCGAGAGAAGACAAATACATGACAAAGAATCTCTGCAGTGGTCTATAGTACCAGTGGTCTAAAAGTATACCTTAGTTTTCCATTTGCCTTTTTACTTTAGGAACACAATTATTAAATGTAATTTTTGTCAATTGGATAATCAGGTTTTAGCAAAAATGTCATTTTTTTTTTTTTTACTTATTTGAAAAGGACAAAAAATGATGGTGGCATGTAATGTGAATATAAAATTAATCTGAGATAAAAAATATTTCTGGAACTTTTTTTCTGCACTGCAGACACATTCAGAACATATACAGTATACATTTTATAACTGATGGTGTTATTGGTTGACCAATGTTTCTGTCTGTTATTTTCATATAACCAAAAAAAAATACATTTCAACTTTTCTATCGAAGAAAACATTTGGAATAATATGGCATTATTGCCTTCTTGTATGAAGAAAGCAAAACACACACTGAATTGTTGATGTAGGTCTTTTACGAGTGAATACAGTTTTCATACAATACCCCAGACACAGTACTTGTCCACTCTTAGGAGTCCAAGCTGTTATTTAAACCTGGGACAAGGTGGTCACCTAATTAAATACCATTGGTTCATTCAAATCATATGTCACAGGTGACTGCAACAAAGGCATCCAGCTTCAATGACAGATCATAGCAGCCAAATAGTCATCAACAAGTTCCTGTCGGGAAGGATCCCCTCTGACCTCTACTTAAACTTTCAGTGTGAACACCATTTAACTGAGCATGGCTATATTTTCTCCACTCAGCATCCTTCATTCTTTTAAATCATCTCGTTTCCATCAATAAATCCATCTGCAGGTGTTGCTGCTTTTTCTTTCCTGTCACACAGCTTATAATTCATAGTTAACAGTTCCGCGTTTTGGGATGTTGCCATACTCTAGTCTGAGCTGAACAAGACCCCTCAAGCCTTCCATTATAAGATGAGGATCTGTTTTGCACTTCCATTGGTCTTAAATATGCAGGTTTGAAAGAAACACAAGTTATTCTAGCATGTTTCTTTCATTTTAAAACCTGATAAGTGGTACTACTACGGGCTAAAGAAAGTTTTCAGTTTTATGCCCTATTCTCACAACCTCTGATACATTTCCTGGATGTCTTTACCTAGTCAAAGCATGTTACTGGATTAAATATAAATAGAGGAAGTAGCTAGTTGGTTAATGACAGGAAAGAAACTGTTGATGGGGAGAGGACAAGTTCACCCTCCAGGTGAAATGACCAGGCAAGTGCATCTGAAAACATGTCTTGCAAACAGAGATTTCTTGAACCAAGTGTAGTACCAGATATCAGGTTCTAAAATAATAATAAAAAAAAGGTTTAATTCAAAACTGAGACCTGTGTAACAAATGGAATTGCACAAAACTGTTCCTTTGCCCTTTATATTTTGTTAAGACAGTTTTAGGGTACCTTGTCCTGAGTCAGGAGCTGTTCTTCAGTTCTAGTTGCATGTAACACAGGCTGGATCAGTCTATGTGTCTTTATAGAAGAGCCAGCACTATCTTTGGCTGATCTAGCCTATGTTTCATATATCAATGACAACTGGTACTGTAGAGACTGTCTCGAGGCTGACCAGGTAAGCATAGGCTAGATCTATAAAAAACATTAAAGAACATTAAAGCTACTTTCTCTTAGACTATTGTTTTCAGATATAGGCAGAAGAAATCTGTTGGTTGATTCAATGAAGCAGTTTGTTTTGGTTTGGAAAGAGAATAACATCTTTGATTACAATGTTCGGCAAACCAAGCCAGTAGCTTTATCAACAGATATGACAGTCTTATAAACACCAGCTTGTAGTTCAGTAGTTTCTGGACATATACCAATCACGAAATGTTTTAGTACTACTATTTATTGTGGAGAATGTGGAGTATGGAATTTTACAGAGAATTATGTTGTATATACGCTTTCTTTTGGCATCAAACCTAACTTGGTTTAAGGGCTTGCTGCCTGGCTGTGGACGAGGTGGAGACCCCCATTGATAAAACCTAGAAATTGTTTTTAAGAAAGGTGGACATGGGAAAAAAAAACACAACATTTGGCACAAATGCATAAGCACCTGTTACCCAAAACGATTGAAAATAGGGGATTACAGAATACATAATATCTGGCTTTCAATTAAAAGATAATGTGTGCTACTGTACATATCGCACGTATTTCCAGTTATTAAGTCCACCCCTTGCATGATATCAATATAGTTTACAGATTAATAAGCATAACAAATACCTAGCTTTTTGTGCGTGTGTAAAATAAGATATGGAAAGTGATTTTTTTTAAAAAATAAAATCAGTCGGTCTATTGCGCAGTAATATCGCATAGCTCCAAGTCAGCCTCTATGAAAGACTAAATGACATTCAATGTTGCAGGTATCTATCTATGCGGCTGACATCGCTTTCAGTGGCTCCTCCCCGCTCGTGGTGAGTGAAACTGGACTGTGAGTTGCGAGAGATTGGGCAGGTGGGGGCAGCTCAAGGAATAGGACACTAGAGACCTCTGACACAGGTGAGGGTATGTATTGTATGGTACTGTTCTTGTATTGGTTTTGTATAATAACGAGTGACTTCATTATATAAAAAAAGAGCCTTTTTAAACTTTGTAATAAAGTGAAGCTTTGGTGTTAACAAAAAAACAAACAAACAAACAAACAAAAAAAAATCGTGTGCGTACTAGTCTCATAATGGTGATTGAGATTAGCGACTTTCAAATGACAAATGACGGGAAAGCAGTGATTAGTGGTACGTTAGAGGGTAGATATTGTTTGTTTGAGGCTGCGTGTCATCATAAGTGACTTGAAACAATTACTGTATTTCAGAAAATGAAACTTGAAGGGTTTATATAGTGAAAGTTGCAGATTGGCTTGTTTGTTTAAATTGTAAGATAATTACAGTAGGCGTTGTTAGCACAGCGCAAAACAGGTCAAACAGTATGCAGCGCTTGAGAAAAATGCATTTATTTGAAAACTTTTTGTGCAGCAGTATTATCCATGCCAGTTTCTGAAAACAAAAGTTTTTTAATGACGTCATGTTATTCAACAGTAAATTCATGTTTTTCTTCTGGCGTTTAGAGCAGTATCAAGTGTTTAAGTTATATATATATATATATATATATATATATATATATATATATATATATATATATATATATATATATGTGTGTGTGTGTGTGTGTGTGTGTGTGTGTGTGTGTGTGTGTTGTGTGTTTTTTGTTATTATTATTATTATTATTATATTATTATTATTATTATTATTATTATTATTATTATTATATAAAACTTTTTACAGCCCATATGTCATTTATTTTCATTAAAACAAATGCAGCTCTCCACAGTAATATGTTACCTTCCAGTATGCGTCAGTTGTTGGTGGCAGTTCATGAAAAGGAGTCTGGTAAAACATAATCGCTGGTGCAGTTATCTTGTGTAATGACTGACTTGAGTGTGCATGTATAGTTTTAATTTGTGAAGCCTATTCTGTTTGTTATTTTTACTGATGTTTCAAATCGTGTGTCGCTTCTTTGCGTTTGTTTTGTGAAACGTTATTCTTGTCTTTGGGAAGCAGGTTGCCTCGTGTACTGCACGTTATGTTTTTTTTGTTTTTTTTTCTTACAACACCTGGAACATCTGTATCACAATGTGTCAGACTCCTTGAGTGACAATAAATAAACAAACATGACACTGTTGAGTGTTGTATTTAGTTATTTGTGTTTAATTTATTCATGAATGGTGTAATTTAGCAAGTGTGTCCTTGGTTGGTTGATGAAGACTAACACCTGAGGTCAATAAGGTGTAAGGCCACTGTAGACATCTGGGATGACAGAGAACTGAGGTTGTAATAGTTTAAACGTTTAAACAGTAAAGGAAAATAAAAAAATATTAAACTACAGAGTATGAAGAACTTGCATTGTTATTCCCTTTTTTTTCTCAAAAAGTTTACTGACTTATTGTATCTTGGTGCTTTGCAAACCACTGTAATTTAATACTGTGTGGGGAAATCAGTGTACAATTTGAAATAAATATAAAGGTCAAATATTAAGATGGCTATACATACGAATCAGTAATGTATATGACAGTTTACAACCATTTGCACAAAGATGTAACATTGTCAGTCTGCAAGATGTTTGCATTGTTCAGCATGCATACATAATCATATATGATCTTCTACCTCTTCTTATTCCTTCAGTGGAGATGGGTAATGCTAACCATAGTCTGTTTTGAGTTTGCCTCTTGCTTAAATAAGCTTATACCAACCATATGCCTGGAGTCTGATGGGTTTGTAGGTGTTTATTTACTTAGTCCAAAAGCATTTGAAAAGTTTACAATAAATAAAGAAATTGCCAGAAAACAGCTGATGTGTTGCAAATAGCTTTGCAGTGTGCTGTACAGTAGTTAACTAGAACTGGAAAGCATGGGACGAGAAAATGATTTATCTTGTAATTACTGAAGTTGTGTATTGTTTTACTCCATAGCTGTGCTTTCATACTGGCAGAAACCCTGGTACCTAGATTGTGATTGTGATGCAATACTAAAGGTGCTCTGTAGGTGGCGATGGTGAGTGGGTAGCTGACACTCGTTGTGATGCTCTGTATGGGCATTGATGCAGCAAGACCCCTGATGTTGATGCTTAAGAGTTGAATAAAAGACAAAAGATTAAAGAAACACCAGGCCACAACCATAGATAATTGATTTTTAATGTATTAGCAGCTGCAGTAGGCTTGGCAGAAGTCAGCGGGGCTGTAACATGTAACTGTGATTACACTGTGTAACACAATTTTTGTTCTTGGGTAGTAAGTGTTACTTCCTAATTGCTTATGCCTCAAAAATATAGAACATGGCTATTATTCCCCACAAACTTTGCCTTTGTGACCATGACAGTGATATTTCAAAATATCACTATTTCCAATGGGAAAACGGGCAAATGTGTGTCTTTTCGTTCACATAAAGTCAGAAAAAAACAACGTATGAATCCAAATTAACATGTATTTATACTAAAGTAATACAAAGATGACTACAACAGATTTAGAAGTGAGTAGTTTTTCGAGATTTACGATTATACTGTATTTAGGTCACAAAAGCAAAGTTTGTGGGGAATAATAGCCATTTTCTATACTTTTGAGGCATAAGCAATTAGGAAATAACACTTACTACCCAGGAACAAAAAATAAATAAAAATAATGTTCTGTCAGACTTTGAAATCTTAGCATTAATGTTAAGGCTTTTCCACATACTGTCAAAATAACAGCTGGATTTGAGGCAATTATTTTTTTCATTATTATGTTTGGTTTTCTCTCTTTCCTGGGAGTTCAAATAATCTAATTTTACTTGCATTTGAGGTTTGAAAGCTTCATGTCATAAACAGTACTGGAAGTAGCAGGGTGTCCCTTCAAAAGCTAATTCGCTATATAATTTAAGACCCTGGCAGCTGGTTTAGTTTGCTTCCGGTAAATGATTGAACACACACTGCATAGAGCTGCACGATTTGTTTAAAATGTCTTCAAGCAAAAAGACACCATCTGCATCAAAGAAATATTTCTGCTAAAGATGGGTCTGTCCGGTACAAGAAGGGGACATTTCATGTGTCTGTTGTTATTTTTATATTTATTTATGTTATTTTGTTTCATAATTTATTGATGGTGAAAATACAATGTCTTTAAATGGTGGACATGAAAAACAAAATATTCTACAATTTAGCATTTATTGTTTTTTAGGTAAGCATTTATATATTTAGGGTTATTTATTGTATTGTAACTCTAGAGAAAATGATAATTTTTGAATGTGACAGCAGAATTTGTTTTCAGCTTTAATAAATATTATGTTTAAGTTGAACTGTGCTATTTTTAGCTGTAAAATGCTGTGAAAAGCCGTTTTTACCATGAAAAAAGTACAGCCCATGGTAAATGTTAAGATTTTCAAGTACTGAAAGCAAAAAAGGTGCCATTTCCTTTAAACAAGCCTTTAGTAACATTAATCATCATGGCGTTAGAATAGCCTCAAATGAATGAGGATAATTGTTCCATGTAAAACAACTTCTGGAAACGTTGGCAATGCTAATACAGTGTGTCTCTCTGTGATAATATACCTTAAAACATGTCTGTCATGTAATCCTTTGATCTTTCAATTGAATCATTTTCTCAATTCAACTGAAAATTGTAGATTTGTCCAAGACAACGCAGAGAGTTGTGGATTAGTAAATAAAAAAACTGCCATCTTAGACATTAAAAGAGATGCATGTTCTTGGATTTGGTTGGGAATAGATATTAGCCTTTAAAATTCTAACAAAAATGTCTAATTATCATGGATGAAGAAGGACATTTCCACCTTCAAATGTGCTTCCTCAGTTGGGGCCCTGTTTGTTTCAGTGCTGGCTGTATTGAAGGAGAGAGGGTTGAACGAGCTGGGGTGCTTACAGATGGAGCAGATCCAAGTTTTCATGCCATTGTCCGCTGGCATTGTTTTATATTGGAGATTCCTATGGAGAAATCACATTGATCCGAAATTCATGTCCTTCATATTGAACAAGCAAGGCAAGTTAACCCTTTAGTGAACCTGTATGCTGAAATCTTAGTTTCATGTTGTATGGTAGTACTGTATATTGTACTGTAAAGTAATAGGTGTTCAGTCGCACTGGCAAAGTTCTGGTTGGCTAGACATTTTCCACTATCTAATTTTGACCACTAAACTGTATTATTTAAACCCTATTATTATAAATCCTATTTATTAATTTTTTTTAATAACCAAATGTTTGTTGTGAACTTTTGTCTTTATTAAATAGGTGCTGATGTTTTCTTGTTGGTAGTCAATTTCATCTTGACAAACTGCTCTTTGAAAAATGAACCACTAACAGACACTCAAACACACACATAAATGCACAAGCACACTCACACACACACTCACACACACACTCACACACACACACACACACATCCACCAGAAGATTTTAATATATACTCCTTACAGAGGAGTCTTATTAGCAATGAAGTACTTGTGCAGGATCCGCAGCTCTAACCAATCCAAAGTAGCTTCAACACAGGTCAAAATAAAGGGCCGTTACTGGTATCCATGGAGATCCCTTAACTGGAATGAAGAAGTGTAGTAGAAATTAAAAGTTCTGGCCACTTTGTGAAAGAGCTGGCTTTGCAAAACAGTTCAGAGCACTGTCTCCTAGAAATCAGTGAAAGTCGAGCAACGACTCTGAGAACCTCTCACATATCAGGAAAAAAAGTTTAGCGAGAGTAAACAATTAAAACTGCTTTCTCTTGAGTAAGCTTTTGAACCCTGGAGGCAACGGGCCCCATTTGAATTCCCTAAACTGTGGTGGTATTTAGACTCTGTAGTCGGCATCCCCAGTGGGGCTAATTACAAGATACTTTTGCCACTGAAGTGGAATCATGTTTTGGTTTTGTATTTGTATTGAAAAATAGCCTCATTTAGATGATATTGGATAATAATCAATTGTAATGTTATGATAGGCTTTTGTCCTTCTTATCTGCAGGAACTACACCGAGAGTCAACTCCTGACATCACATCCTGCTTTCCGTGTCAAGGTGTTCAGTCATTTAGAGACTAATTGAACACATTTCCTAAAGATATGGGAGACCCAGTTCAGTTCAAATAGAGTTCAGTCCTTAAGATCCCTCTATGTTGGTGTAACAGGGCGAGCAGCCCTGTACGGTATATTTTTAGAACAGGGTTTCCCCTCCACCCCTGTGTTATTTAGTGTTGTTTTTTATTATTATTTATATACGTAAGTGATGGCGAAAGCCGTGTGGTTTGTTTGTATTATAATTTATTTATTTGTATGTGTGTGTGTGTGTGTGTGTGTGTGTGTGTGTGTGTGTGTGTGTGTGTGTGTGTGTGTATAGAGTACTGTGCAAAAGTTTTAGGCAGGTGTGAAAAAATGCTGTAAAGTAAGAATGCTTTCAAAAATAGACATGATAATAGATTATATTTATCAATTAACTAAATGCAAAGTTAGTGAACAGAAGAAAAATCTAAATCAAATCCATATTTGGTGTGACCACCCTTTGCCTTCAAAACAGCATCAATTCTTTTAGGTACACCTGCACAAAGTCAGGGATTTTGTAGGCATATAGTCAGGTGTATGATTAAACAATTATACCAAACAGGTCCTAATGCTCATCAATTCAATATGTAGGTTGAAACACAATCATTAACTGAAACAGAAACAGCTGTGTAGGAGGAGTAAAACTGGGTGAGGAACAGCCAAACTCAGCTAACAAGGTGAGGTTGCTGAAGACAGTTTACTGTCAAAAGTCATACACCATGGCAAGACTGAGCACAGCAATAAGACACAAGGTAGTTATACTGCATCAGCAAGGTCTCTCCCAGGCAGAAATTTCAAGGCAGACAGGAGTTTCCAGATGTGCTGTCCAAGCTCTTTTGAAGAAGCACAAAGAAACGGGCAACGTTGAGGACCGTAGACACAGTGGTCGGCCAAGGAAACTTACTGCAGCAGATGCAAGACACATCATGTTTACTTCCCTTCACAATCGGAAGATGTCCAGCAATGCCATCTGCTCAGAATTGGCAGAAAACAGTGGGACCCTGGTACACCCATCTACTGTCCGGAGAAGTCTGGTCAGAGGTGGCCTTCATGGAAGACTTGCGGCCAAAAAGCCATACCTCCTATGTAGAAACAAGGCCAAGCGATTCAACTATGCACGAAAACACAGGAACTGGGGTGCAGAAAAATGGCAGCAGGTGTTCTGGACTGATGAGTCAAAATTTGGAATATTTGGCTGTAGCAGAAGGCAGTTTGTTCGCCGAAGGGCTGGAGAGCGGTCCGTGAATGAGTGTCGGCAGGCAACAGTGAAGCATGGTGGAGGTTCCTTGCAACTTTGGGGCTGCATTTCTGCAAATAGAGTTGGGGATTTGGTCAGAATTAATGGTCTCCTCAATGCTGAGAAGTACAGGCAAATACTTATCCATCATGCAATACCATCAGGGAGGCATCTGATTGGCCACAAATTTATTCTGCAGCATGACAATGACCCCAAACATACAGCGAAAGTCATTAAGAACTATCTTCAGCGTAAAGAAGAACAAGGAGTCCTGGAAGTGATGGTATGGCCCCCACAGAGCCCTGATCTCAACATCATCGAGTCTGTCTGAGATTACATGAAGAGAGAGAAGCAACTGAGGCTGCCTAAATCCACAGAAGAACTGTGGCTAGTTCTCCAAGATGTTTGGGCCAACCTACCTGCCGAGTTCCTTCAAAAACTGTGTGCAAGTGTACCTAGAAGAATTGATGTTATTGATGTGAATTGATGATATATATATAGATGAAGGCGAGCGGTGTGTGTTTTGTTTATTTATTATTTATTGTATGACAGCGCCATTTGTGTTTTGTTTTTGCAGCGTGGATGGGAAGCCCATCCACGTTTAATTTTTGTTATTTAATAAACGGCGCACGCCACGCCTGTAAACTGCAGATACCTTTGTTGTTCTTCATCCTTCTTCTGGTCTGACGTCACTGCTCAGCCATTTCCTGCCACAGTTGGATACTGTATACTTTGATTTTACATGTTCTCTAGAATTGTATTATTGGAGCAATGATGAAACTGTTAAAAAGACTAGCAATTTGTAAGTTAAAGTTTTAAGAAACGTCTCGATCTGGGCGTGGAGAAAATCTACCAGCCTACATTACATGAAATGTTTCATGAAATTGCTTTCTGAGAATCAGTACAGTAGGTCACCATTAACTGCAGTAGATTTTAAATAATACTGTCAATACTGAGTAATACTGTGGCCGTGTGGTGTGCAGGGTGAGTCAAACAGTCTATGGAGTTCAGGGTTGCATGCTCACTGTTCTAATCTGTCGATCTGGTGCCTCTGGTGTTCCCGCAGGTTAGGGTGGCAAAAAGTCACCCCACGACACTACAGCCACCCCGGCAGGGCTGGCCTTTGTGCTCCAGGGGCTGGGAGCAAGCCAACATCCAACATCCACTGTTGTGCTAAAGTAAACTTGACCCAAAGTGGGAGCTCGCTACATAGCCATAGCTAGGATAACTTGTTACTTCAGTATCACCTTACTGTAATAATATTACTTTTGTTTTATATACATTTTGTCCATGCTCACTATTATAAAAAGCTGTTATGTAACTTAAGTTTCTTTTTTTATTATTATTTCATTCCTTATGATTTGTGCAAAGTGGCATATATTGCAAGGATTACAATTTACTATTTGCTATATCCAGTACATTATTAAGATTGCGTATTTGTTATACTACAAACATTTTAATTACCAGACATACAGTTACATAGTAAACAAAGGTCACAACAACTGTTTCACAGGACAAGCCAAGCGAAAGAGATATAAAGAGTAATATAATGCTCTACTTTTTATTCACTAATAAGTAGTTTTTTCTGAAGAAACGAGTAACGATTAATAAGTTAGTTAGTTATTATTATTAAAATTATTAGTTGGATAACTTATTTATTTACTGGGGTCTTGAATAGTCCGTGTAGTATTGAGTCGGACTCGAAACTTGTTGTTGGAGGCGGGGCATCATTCAAGATGGCAGGGAGTGGATTGGCTGGTGCGGAAAGAACTGAAACAGGGTTGGCAGTTTGACTGGCTGGTTTTGATTGAGGGAGTTGTTTGGATCCAGCTGATGACAGAATTGTGGACCAATCATGTCTTTCCTGTTGATTTGCTCTCAGGTAGCTGCGAATTAGCCTTCATTATGGTGCCCTGTCACAGACATATGATTTCGCTTGTCTCAAGACCAGCGTCAGAAAGCATGTTTAAGTATCCTTTTGTGTTATCAGATTAGTTGTAGATTAGACTGTCTTCATGCTGGATTGATTTAAAATTTAATTCACAGTTAAGCACTTCAACGTACCAGCGGGCATCTGTGCAAAATAGAAGCTTGCTAGATCTGAAAGCTGTTCGCACTCAGTTGTTTCTAATTGCAATCAGAATCACTTAGAATAATTACAAATATCATAGGTAAGAGCACAGTGCAAATTGAAGCTAGTTAAATAAATTTCAAAGGATTTAATTAGCTGCTACTTGTCAATGTCAGAAGAACTTGCTGTGGGCGATGGTTTGACTTGGCTAGACACTTAGGAAGCTGCAGTATCTCCTGCCACAGGTAGTACATGCGGTCCTGCTGTAAGGTTGCAGTGTAATCTCTAATACCCTGCAGCTATCCTGCTATACAAGAGTAGTAAAAGTGGTCTGTCTCTTCAGGTAGGTGTATCTGGTTAAATTCGGTGTCTCCTGCATTAACCGTTACTAGGAGTCTGTCATAAACAATTGTATTCTATTTATTAGGAAGCGTTAACTATTGTAGAAGCAGTTAGGGAAGAAGTGCCTATTGTTAATCAACAAACAATAGCTGCTCTTCTTAACAAGAGCACACATTTACATTTGTATCACATTACTGCTGCAACGCTGCCATGTTAGAAACTACAAAATCAATCTCATAAACATTTACTGCAATATTTACAGTACCTTGGGGAAAGCATGTTACAGTATTGTGAAGTCAAATTGTGGTAAAACCTAACCAAGCGTAATAGAAGGAAAGTAAAAAACAAAACTGCAAAGATATCCTGCAAATTCCCCATAGTTAATGTTTATAAAATACAGTATACAGGTTAAGCAGAGAGCATCCAGAACTTCAAACATTCAATCAGAAGTGGTACGTGATACAAAATCAAGCTGGTGAATAGGTTAGCCAAGGTTTCAACCTTTTCCTACTTGACTGTGGACCCAATTTAATGAACTTATAGCTGAGAAAATGTTTTAAGAAATTGAAATTGATCAGAGGTTCTGACTGATCATCACTTGCTTGCTCGTCACTAGTAAATGCTTTGTGGGGGTTGAAATCCTGGTTATGCAGTCTTGCCTGGGGATCCATAGTGAGCATTACGTTCACCTTTGCTGTCACAAGAGCTTGGAATGAAAATATGCTAGGGTTAGTTCTCTCCACAATGACACTGCTATACCCCAGACAACAGACGAAGACAGATTGACAGTGGACACTGAGATCTGAGTTGGTACTACGTGAGGTGCATTTCAAATTGGGAAGAATGTAATAAAATAGCTTGGACCCTTATAGGTTTGCGTTATTCAGTTAATCTGTGTACATCATAATGTATGTTGTTTTCCGTTGGCCATTACTGATGATGTATTTGGGTTTCTAGTTCAAAGGGGTCTGAAATCCAATGAACAGAAATGATTTGGTTACAAGATGCCTTTTATAAAACTCTGAGTCCGTGATAAGCAGCAAAAATGCAACCTGCTATATCTGCAATAAGTAGTAAAAGTTGGCCATACATAAGCGCTATTACACAGTAGCATCAGTATACTGCATATCCTACTTAACTATGTATTTAACCACAGTACTTGGATATGGCCGAAGGGCATCAGATTATTAAGGTTTAGTCGTATGACAAAAATCCCTGCAAGTCACTGCACGTGTTCCAGTAAAAGCTGTCTGCAGCACGTTGTGCTGCAGCCTTTCATTTAAATCATTGATTGATTCAGTGTTCACACCAGGATGAAAGGCTGAGCCACATTCCATTTTCAGTCAGACATTTTACAAACAACCGTGCAGTACATAAGGTACACTAATTAAAAAATACTATTTATATAACAAAACTAAAAATAGGCAGCCATCAGTACCTGAAGAGCTTGGTGTTAATCTGTGCTTTAAGTATTACATACACATGCTTTCAATCAGTGTTGTGTATTGCATGTTTAACTTTCTTGTTTCTTGTGTCTCCTCAGTGCTGTGTGAGTCCCCAATCCCCTGCTTTGTTTTTGTACAGTTTTTATCACAGTTGCTGTGCAACATCCTTTCAAATTCAGGCTCTTTTGTTGCTGGTGTAATACAATACCAATGGCAGAAAAAAAAGCTGTGTTTGAAGTGCCAATAAGCTTGTGTAAATATTCTGGTCTTACCAAGGTTTACCTGTGCTGCAAAATAAGATTCTTTCTCTTTTCATTTTTTTTTTGTTTTTTTTGATTGATGTAGTGCTTTTGTAAGGGTGTGGGGCTGATTACACAGGAGACCGAAGTCCTCTTTTTATCTTTAAAGTCGGTGCTGCACAGCCTGTCACACCCTATCCTTGCCAATGTGTGAAAATCCTGCTCTAGAGAGGTCACAGGACTAGGTATGTCAACTTGTCCTGCACCCAGTACTGACTTCAAGAACCTCCTTAAAGTAATTATAGCTAGCAAAATAATTCCCTTAATCTGACCCATTTTGCACAGTAAAAGCATGGCTTGCAAATAGAGCTAAGCCTGTTTTATTAACACTTAATCAAGGAACTTGTGCCCTTGAAAACATGGTGCAAATCTAAAACCGGAGCAAACGCTTAATACATCTGAGCAAAGATTTCAAGCAAGTAAAGGTACTTTAGTTTTTTTGTCACTGATATTTCTGTTTTACACTTCCATTGATAAGCACTTCCAAAAATATAAATAGTAACAGACAACCATATATTTGAAGACTTATTCAGACCTTCAGACATGAACTGAATCAGCTTTTGCGGGTTCCGACATGCATACTGAGGCATGTGATATGTTGTGATTCACAAATAAATAACCTATTGAAAGCCTCCAGTTTTCCCAGTTGACTTGAAAAAGGTTAAAATGGACAATCACCTAGGAAACGGGATCATCTGCATTACATGAAATGTTGTCACCAGACTGTATAACTTTATATTAGGCTACACTAAACCATGAAAATGGTAATATACTTTAACCCTTTCAGAACTTTGCAAAAGGACAGCACTGCTATGACTAAATAAATAGTCACCCTTATAAACACGTACCAAAGTAAACTTGCATGGTACATCTGTATTGTAATAGTCAATATTAAATCAGTTACCATGTGATGGTCTCACGGTCACACCTTTTCTCACTTGCACAGTTTTTAGGGCAACTGATCTATCATTGTCTTAGTGGCAGCATTCAGGGGTTAAACAGTCTTTCATAAAGCAGTACAGCATGCCAGAGCAGCAGAAGCAACTTTTGAGTAATAGATGACTTGCCCACAGGGGAGAGAAGCTAGGAAAGTATCCCAGAGTTTCTGTTTCTAAATTAACCTGCAAGCACATTTAGAACTTGAGACTTTGCTCATGAAAGTTAATTGCAAAGTTTGCACTTGGAGCCCATCATGTGTGCTTTGCACCGGACCTTCTTTACATTTGTTCTGATCTGTGCTCACAAATTTAAACACCAACTGCTAAACCAATAAAGCAAAATCAAAACCAGCAGCAGCATGTTTAAAAAACCTGGGCAAAATGCAAGACAGCAATTCAGTCTCTGGGTTGAGGTGACTTGGTTGTTTGTTTTCTATATGGGCAAAATAGCTCAATTATCCAGACAGGATTTTAATGCAGTGGAAGTTTCTTATGTTCCTGTCTGCAAGGTTTACATCTTAGGCATGCTGTGTGAATGCTTTTTTGTTTCCAATAGTAAAATTATTAGACAAGTGCACTTTGCCAGAAAGCAATGGCCTCTTTAAAAATGGAAAGCAGGGGGGAATTTTAAGAATGTAATGTAGGCTTCTTAGAAAGTCAGCCAAGATACCTTTACAGAGGTGCTTTGCTAGGGTTTCTTAAAGTTAAGCTGTGCAATAGAGTTTTAAAGCTTACCAATACATTTCACCCCAACACTGCTATCTGTTGTTATGGTAAAGGACTGAATTGGCCAAATTATACAGTCAATACCTTTTAGAGCATTTTCCTGCAGTGGTGAATCACCATGGGTTTCATCAAACACTTATATTTATGGGTATTTATAGGATAACCACAGATGTCTGCTATAATAATAATAATAATAATAATAATAATAATAATAATAATAATTATTATTATTATTATTATTATTATTTATTATTATTATTATTATTATTATTATTATTATTATAAGTGTTTGATGCATACCTGGATGATTCTCCAATGTTGTTAAATGCTCTAACAAAAGCTACAATCTCAAAGCTACTCAAAATTGTCATTAGCAAACCAGAAATAAACAGTCCATTGTTTTTGTGTTCAGTTGAAGTTAGTATGTTCCTTTCTTTTAGCTTGGAGAATGTAGCCCAAAGTCTTCTAACAAACCGTCTTCTATGGCAATGTTGTAGCACTGCAACAACGGCAATCCAGTGATATTATAGTAAGGTGTAGTGGTAGCATATGGGTAGCTACAATGGTAAAAGCCATGAATGATGCCACAGTGTAGGACTTTCAGATTTTGGTGTACAAATAATATAGCATATCGGTACCGTAGAAGTTCAATATTTGATCCAAGTTCATTGCATTACCACTGCATGTTTTATTATGTTTTGTGGATTTTGTTAAAAAGCAGACATGGCTGTTTAGAGCTGAGACAGAAATAGGTGCTTGGCAGTGTACTACAGCACATCTTACCTGCATCAGGGGCAGTCTAGCATGCCAGCACAACACACCAATGGCACTTAAACTTTAAGAGAAGAGGTAATCAGGCTATGCCAACTCTATTGTTAATTGAAAGCATACTGTGGCCTCTAAAGGCAAAGCAGTATAACTGTTCTTGAAATAGAAGAACACAGCTCTCTTAGGGCTTAATCATCCAGCATGACACATACACAACCACATCACATCACCATATAACTTTTGTCTATAACCTAGCAATCGTGGTTTCACACAAAGGCTCAAAGATATTTCCGTGCATGAGTTTGTCTGACAGACTCACACGCTACCTGTTTGTTCCAACCAGGCTAATTTACTGTTTCATAGAAAAATGAAAGTGAACTACAACAGCAGTGTTATGCAATTCTCCCACACAAGTCAACGCAACCAAAGTTTTGTTTCTTTTCCAGTGGAATTGGCTTGGGGTAGCTTTGGATAACTGCAATATGTAGCCCATACTTAAACGCACATGTCATCCATGAGATGTATTCGTTAATGTAATCAACAGACACCTTTATCTTCAAAAAATACCAAATTATTAAAAGTTTCGACTTTCTGGTCCGTTCTACTGGCTTATACTTACGCAATGGCTATCGATATATCTAGAACAATTTCAACTCCTTCCAGATACCTCAGTGCTGTAAAGGTTGCCATGCAACCTATTGGCAGTGTTATGGCAGGTGTGTCCAGTTCCTTTATCAGAACCATCCATGTTAACTAATTACCCTGTTTAAAGTGGAAAATATTTGCGATTGATTCCTCCCCTGTGGAGGACAAAACAACAGTGCTGTCTTAGAAACCTGCCATGATGCCCCTTTCCTTTGCTTGTCCTTGTGATACTCTTAACTGAGACCGAACTAATCAGGAACAGCCTAGTAAGTCATGCACTTGAGTTTCCCTGTCAATCCCAGTGAGAATCCCAGTGTACCAGTATAACTGAATGCCTTGAAACTGTTCTAAATATTACCATTGATTAAATCAGTTATGAAAATCATTTTGCCGTGACCCCATCTTTGGAAAATGAACTGGAAGAGTTGATTGTAAAGCCTGAAGTTCTCCTAAGTTCAGTGCAAAGAGGTGCAGTTTTTTATTTGTTTTTTTTTTTCTAAGCTTGCACAAAACCTGCCTGCCAGCCCTGTCTGTTTGGCTGTATGGCCCAAAGAATAGACAGCTACATTCCGCCTGCCTAGAAACCAGAGTCGTCCTTTCATACAGTGCTTTCAGTGTGACAGATCCCAATTTGAATGAGAATTAGTCATCCATTTGCCCCATTACTCCATTTAGAAAAATATCTTAGCCTGCCGATTGGCTGCTGTTATTCTGTTTGTTTTCACACTGACTTGCCTTGACCAGTATGCTAGCAGTTTTTTTCTTTTTTTTTTTTTTTCACACACTGAATGTGAAAATTCAGAAAGTGTGTGTATCAGCTTGGAACCCCAAAGTCTCTCCACTGCTCATGCTGTGAGTACTGTACCTTTTACATTTTATTTTCAGTTGCTGCAGAACTGCTCCTGAAGTTATTTTAAATTATTCATATATATTTTATTTTCATTATTTGAATGGGTTTTAATTTAATATATTTTCCTTACTTTAAATATACGCTGTTTTTGTACTGCCTGTGTAATTGGTTTTTCTTCATTTAATCCTTCGTTTTCAGGCCTTTTCTTTCTTTAATGACTCAGTTTTCTCTTTTTGTAATTTCTGAGAATATTTACCTTTTATGTTTCATGCAATGTTCTAAATATCAGAAGTCTTAATATGCTTCGTCTGTCTATCTATCTATCTATCTATCTATCTATCTATCTATCTATCTATCTATCTCTATCTATCTATCTATACCTTTAGTCACTGCATGTATAATTGTACCATGTTAAGTTTATTATTTTATTAATTTATTAGAAGTTATTTGTTCAGGACTAGTCCGATGAGATCCAAGCATGTTTCATGGGACATCCTGACAGCAGGAACTACTTCTACCTCATAAAATTCACATCAATTAAAACAAAACTGCTTATAAAGAATTGTTTTTTTTTTTTTTTTTTATTGAAACCCGATGGCAAATGCTGTTATCATTTTATGGGAAGTATCCTTCTGTATGAAAAAATACAGTTTTTATTAAAAGCTTATATCACCCCTTGCAGGAACTGAAGGATCCCATAGAAGGGTACAGCATGGTAAATTAGCCCTGTAGCTTTGCAGTTACACAACTTTTCCCCATGATTGTACCATGCTTGCTTGTCTCTTTGACATGCTTTCTGTATGCTGCCCTTTGCCAGGCTTCTACTCTGTTAACGTTGGTGAGATTATGTAGGTTTAATCCCTGCAGCTATTTAAACTCTGTTTTAGTTTGATGCACAAGAGCTTTCCAGCCAGGCTGTTCTCACATTCAATTTGTGTGTGTCTGCTTCCATCACAGTCACATAGGCTATTCAAAAAGAAAAGGGGCATGCAGGCTATGAGAATGTGAGCTTTGATCGATCAATGTGTGATCAGAGGGGATCAGAGCTAACATAATCTTCTCAACATTAACATGGTGAAAGCCTAGCACAGCGTAGTCTACAGAAAGCACGGCTAGGGGGACAACAAGCATGGTGCAAGCAAAGGGAAAAGCCGTATATACAGTACTGCAAAATCACTGAGCCAATGTACCAATTCACTGCCATTCACAGAAGGGAAAAGTACCGAATATCTGAAGGCCCTTTAATGAACTCTGAAGGTGAAATTGAAGGTGTTGAATTTTGATATTAAGTGATCAAGTGCCAGGCAACCTCCTGTGGAATCTACACTGGTTACAGTACTGGAAGCTTGTCTCCATAGAAGAACAGTGGTCTAATAGAGATCTACAAATTCAGGCAGGGCCTCCAAGATAAACAGACTGGCACTGGTTGGAATATGTCAGATTGCCAGCACCAGTTGTAATATCAAAATACTTTATTAACACTTTATAAGTGCTAAATAGATCTTATAAAAGTGTAATGTAGTGCACAGGGGTAACAATATACTTACAGTAAATCTTGCTTGATATCTCTCTTTATAGATGTCACATTGTTCTTTATAAAAGACGCTTGGTACATTCATTGGAAGGTATTAGTGAACGAAAATTAGGAATTCCTCCCTGTCATTCTCTTAATGCTGCACTTCTGCTCCATCACTGGATTCGACTTCAAGAGGTTTCATGAAGAGTTTAGGGGCATGGAAAACACATGATTCATTGAAAAAGCAGTGCTCCGTTCATTAACAAATTGCTGATTTACCTGTATTTTATACTAGAAAATATGAGACTAAACATATCTGAAATTATTTTGTTAGGTGTGTGTTCTTTATTAAATCTTTTCAGAATTTCCCCACGCTTGTGTGGGTGAAGCCATTGACTGTGCCACATGGGGAGGGGAGGGAGCGGTTCCTGACTTTGACAGAAGAAGTCATGTGTGCCTAATAGATTATTCTTTACAAACTGGATTACTCAGTCCCCAGACAGTTAGACAGTTCAGTGGAAAGACAACCCCTGTATACTCTACAACTGTGGCTCCCAAGGACTTGAAAACACTTTTAACTGTACGATACTAGAAATAACTATACTGTAGGTAGTGAGAGTTCATGTATTGTTCTGAATAGTTTGCAGTCGTATACCAATATATATTTTCTATTCCTGTCTTCCTGGCTTCAGATAGGCCAATGCCTCTAAACAAATATAATATATATATATATATATATATATATATATATACACACACACATATATACACACACACACACACACACATACACACATATATATATATATATATATATATATATATATATATATATATATATATATATATTAAAGCAAAATTGTGCTTGAATTGCAAAGGGTAGCATATGGCTACGTGTCAGCAATGATTGTTTAATTCAAGCATGGAAAATATTTCATAACCCCATTTGCTACTGCCTGTATTATTGTACCATGTTAAGTTTCCTAACAGAGCTATACTGTTCTTAATGGATGATAGCGTTGGTACGCTAATGGCAACGTCACCCACAGTGATAACCATTCTCAGGGTTCAGTTAATTTGGTCTCTTCCTCCGTAAGGCAAGTTGTTCCCTCAATAATGACTCCTGGTTCATTAAGTGTATGCAGTTTGTTTTAGAACAGTGGTTTATAATCAATCTTGTCCCCACTTTAAACTTCTGGCTGTTATTATAACACGTGGTTCATTAGTATGCAGTTGTTTTAGAAAGGGGTGGTTATAATAGATTGTCTGACCGCTGTAGAAAACAGTAGGACAACAGTAGCTGGCTGTTGTATAAACACAGTATAAACAGTGAAAAAAAAATGTAAAAAGTGAATTAAAAAGTCACAGGCACAGCGCAGGAGCTTGTGTTTTGATACGTAGTGTATCACATTAATGGCTTGCTGAAATGGATGATGTAGCTGAATTTGAGCCATTTTTGTCAGTGACCACAAAACCAGGGACCTGGAATTTATTCACAGAGTAGTCAAGCAAAGTTCAAACCCTGGGCCTTCCCATTCACATCACCAGATATCTGGGGGTTAGGAACACCAAGCTCTGCTGCTTGACAATGTGAATTCCAACAGCAACTGTTTCCATCACTTGGAGACCAACTAGTGTATTGACTGATTGATTATCTGGTCGACTGATGTATATGTAGCCATACAGATGAGGGACACTGAGACATAACATCTCTTTCTGAGAACTTTGTGCCAGCACACAACAGCAGCTGCATGACAAAGGCAACTCATTGGTATAACACTAAAACACAAGGCTCTAGACATACCCCTTATACCACAGTAAATCTGATCATTTTGCAGTTTTCCCATGCTCTGTATACTTGGCCTTTATTATAGTTTTCTATGGTTTGCCATGTTTTTAAATTGACTTTACTATGCTTTGAATTGGTTGTACTGTGGGAAATTTTTAGAAAGGACCCTTCAAGATGTGCATTCTCAATACTGCTGGATACTATTTGGGGTGATTTGTGTTTTTGTGTTGTATAATTTAGAACTTCAGAAACCTGTAGACGTGATGCTGTTGTATTACACAATCTAAATCCTGTTTACTGTTTATATTCCAATAATTATGAATTCAGCAGGCAACGTGTCTGACACCCAATGTTGCCAAGATGTGAAAGCTATTTCAGCTTGTATCACCAGTGCTGTTAAATGCCAGGATTGTTAGAAGGATGTAATTAACCAAGATATACAATTGCTGTTCTGTTAAATGGCATTAAACAGTATTAAGAACATTTAATTCTGGGTGACGTGTTTGATTTTTAAATCCCTGTAGCTCACACACAGAGAAATCAAGCTGAAGCAGCGGTGCTTCTCAATCTGGTTCCAATTCACACATCAGTAAGAAAGCTTGTTAACAATCCTATTCCTCCAAAGGTAATGGGTTTAAGTTGTAGGTGAACACATTCTCTACCCCTCACAGAAACCTGCTTGCCATTATAGCTGTGAGCCACTCGCAGGGTATCGATTCATCCAATTAAGCAAATAGGCGTTTCTGGCAGGGAACTCACTTTAACCGTAGATCAAATCACATGAACATCAAGCATATTTAGATGCTTCCAATACCAATCGAATAGCTAAGACAAAGACTGTAGTGTAAAATGTGTATCATGTAGTCTTGTTATCTAGTCATGGCATGAGTTTCCTGACTGAACTGAAAAGGGTTCTAGCATTGTCCATGGCTCCAGGAGTATCTACACAGAAATTGCAGAAATTTAAAAAAAAAAAGAAAAAAAGAAAATGGTACCAATTATACAGGATGCTCCTTTACTATCTTCCATTTAAATATGCATTACTGTTCATTCTGTTAATATACTCTAACTACCCACGTCCCTTTCTCTACATTTAAAATCAGTCAAATCTAAACCAAACTAAGAAATATTCTCTTATAACTTAGTAATATAAATATTCTGAACCCAGACATGAACTACACAGTAGAAGCCTAGGATATTATCTCCTGGGGACTCTCCTCTTATTTCCTGATTCTTGTTACCCACATGTGCTTTGCTAATGACTGACTGCAATTCATAGCACATTGCACAAGTAGCAACCTTTTATATTAGCAATTACATGGATCGTTCTTAAAGTTTACTGTGGTAAACTGTGGTAAAACCGTAGCTACCTGTACAGTATTTATAGTCCCGCATGGATAACATTTTGTGAAGCATAGTAAATAATACATGATGAACTAGGATAAAGAACTGTTAATGTGTTGCATTAGCATTAGAAGAATGCAAATACACATATGGGTGCTAATTACAGTATTTTTCACACCTGGCCCTCTGTTAAGACTGACAACTGTGCTAAAGTGTGTAGAGGTTTTGTGTAGTGGACTGCTGTCTGCTGGGGACCACCAAATTCATTTAACTTATTGACCTGGACGAGATGCAATTCCGGCCCTGTAGCAGTGAAAGACAATGAGAAGCTTTAATTAAGGCTCTAGCCCTCTGATTTTACAATACTATACTGACAGAAGTACTGAACTATGAATAACAGGTTGCTTATTTTAATGTTGATGAATATTTTTATTGTTGGTAGTGATTTCAGAAACTAAATCTGCTGTTTTGCAAGCAAAAGAAGAAACCTGTTCCCATAGCACTCTTAGTGCTAAAGGTATATTTAGATGATATAAATAATTGTCCTCCAGAGTCAGGTATCTCGCTGCCAAGCTCCTGGGTGTAAAAAGACAGTTGGCTTGGGGATTGGACACCCACTCACCTTCAGTTGTCTAAGATGCTGCTGGGAGTTTCTTCTGAATACTATCAATATAGAGACAGTAATAATCAAGCAATAACCAGTCTACATCCTTTCATTACCTCCTGTTTTTCAGATTCTTGAATGGGGACCTGCTATAGTCCTCAGAGGCTCAGGATGGCCCTGCTCGCTGGCATCGTTATGCAGGGTAAGTGTGTTTGCACAGACTTTCTCTCCAGTTTTTACTGTATGCATTACAATAGTTTGTGATGATGACTTTTTCAGCTGTTTTCAGCTCAGCCACTGACTCACTGTGTGTGACAATGAGCAAGTCACTTAACCTCCTTGAGCTCCGTCCTTTGGATGAGACGTAAAACTGAGGTCCTATTCTGCAGCAGCAGATGTTGATGCGTAGTCCGCCACCTAGTCTCTGTAAGTTTCTTTGGATAAAAGTGTCTGCTAAATGACTAATAAATAATAATAAAAAGGTGAAGGACTGACAGCAGGGGATACAAGTGCAGTGCAAGCTTTCTCTATTACACACAGGGTTGATACTCAGCCCACCACGTTAATTCGGACAGATGAATACAAACACATATTTACCCTCATTTTACCGAATAGTTGATTGCTTCCTCTTCAAAAAAATATCCAACACCAATCATAAGCAATAAGTTCAGTGGTACCCAAAATGCTAGCCTTTTCCTACTAATGCAGGACAACGCATTTATTTTTCATGTTGCTTCCAAAATGGAGATTTCCACTGAGCCTTGTACTAGTCTTGGCAGTCACCGTTTCATAGACTCATTGCTGGAATTCTTTTAATACAGAAGTGGGCATGTATGTCTGACTGCTATTAAGAACAGCATTTGTTTTCACTTCAAACTATGCAAAACAGTGTATGCATTGTATACAGTACATATGTATAACTAAAGCAAATTGTGACAAGATGATGTAATAATGTAATTTCATCTCTGGGATCTGTTGGCAGTCCCTGTTTTTTTTTTTTTTTTATGTCTTTATCAGATCTCCCCAACATCATTATAATACGCAGAGAGGGAGTACTTAAAGACTGCCACTGGGACAGCGCTATACGACTGGGAAAAATCGCTCCAGAGTTCTGTAGGCATATCTGATTTAGTTTTTCCTCTGGAAATCAGTTGAAACTTTCTTTCCACTTAATTCATTACAGTCTTTTGGATTCTCTTTGTTTGCAGCATGGCGGCCCGTGTGAATTGTCATGCAGCGAGGCATCCTTGCCGTGTGTTAATATAAAATGTCACCCAGTGGGAGCCAGGCTTCTCTGGCAAGTGATGGGTCCCACTTTGCAGGGTTTGATTCAGAGGTCGAATCACATTAGAGGAAAGTGAGGAGAGACAACAGGGAACAAAGACACAAAGCATGGGAGGAGGCAGAAGGAGATAGTGTTTGGCATTTTTCATGTTTTTGTTACACTGAAGCATCGAAAGTATAAGGTTAATGAGTTATTTTTTGTGTGTTCTTCTCAGATACCAGAACTGGTGACTTAGTGAGAGCAAAGTGAAGCCAGACTGTGAGTAAAACACACAAAAAAATTAAGTAAAAAGACGATAGCTATTGGCCACACACTCACTAGCACAGCGTCTTGAGGTTATCTCGCTCATGGTGAACTACATCTTGGGAACTGTTTGTCTGAATTTGATTAGACTTCACATGGACACTGCTGTCGATGTAGAAGGTACATTGCAGAAGATCAATGTGGAAGGTCAGTCGTTATGGCAGTGGCACTGCATGCTAGGGAGAAGGAGTTCCGTGTTTGACTCTGGCACAGAGTAGAAAGGACAGGTGTTCCACCTTCATTAGCGCAGTGCAGCTCTGCTCTGGCAAGTGGGAGAGTTTATTGGAACACATGGACAAGGAAGAAGCCAGTGGATTACAGCTTGTGAAAACTGACAGAATCTTGAGAAGAAGGACTTCTGGGTAAATAGTAGTTTGTATTTTTGTATTTAGGTATTAGAGAACCAGTTACTGGTTCAAGAGCTGCAAAACATGTTAATACACTCAAGCCATTAGCTGTTACTTGTATATAGTTGGAAACCCTCCCACAACTACAGCATGCTGAGGAACCCTGAATGCACAGCCTTTATCCATGGGGGGTGTATAACATATTGGTAATAGGTTGTTGGGTCTTCAGAACTGATTCAGCTTGAGGAGTCTGCAAATGTTTTAATGGTTCTGGAGGAGTATGTGCCATTCCTCAGTTACTTACTGGATTACCTGAGAGATTCCATCAGGGAAGTTGGAGGTAAAAATTGAAAAATCAAATGTTCTCCAGAGTGGCCCATAGTGTCATCATATTTGTTCCTTGTTCTTGCACCAGGAAGACACAGCTTTTATATATTACAATATGCATGTGTGCACAACAACGAACCCTGGGAGATAGTGGCACCAAATGATACACAACAAACTGAGCTTTGAAGGGTATATAAAAGAGCAAGGACAGCAGGACTTCAAGGTCTTCCTTGAGATGAATAACGCTGATATTGAGCAGTCAGTGAAACAGCAGCTATGGCTACAGTTAACACAATTGACATAGTGTGTTTGTCATCTTGCTGGTCGTTAATCAGCTTTTCTGTAATACAGAACCCTGATCAGAATGTATGGTGGCTCGGTAAGGACAAAAACTAAATTGATGAGGAGATAGAATCGCCCATGATCTCATGATCCAAAAATAAATGATCTCGGGATCTCAACTTTTTTTTTATCTTGTGATCTCGAAATAAAGGTTTGAAACAAGATCCTAGATAATGTATCTTGTGAGCTTGACATCTTTCTTTTTTTCCAATTCATCAATGAGTAACCATAGACATGCAGTTTGCATAGAAAGTTACTCAGTCATTCGTTTTTGGCAACTTCAGAAGTGGCCCCTTTTCATCACAGAGAATTGTACATTACAGTATGGCGCTGCAGCAGCTGCTAAATACAAGAGAGCTCATTCCTGATTTGAGTATGCTTGCCTTAAGGGATGCCACACATATCCAGAGGTATGAGTCTCCACAAACTCTGTAGTGCAGAATTAAGAAAAACACAGGATCAAGTGTGCGTCTGAAGAGAATCTGGATTTCAAAACATGATGTCTAGACTATAAATTGGTTTTACGTTATGTTTTAAAATGCTTTGCCATGCTTCTTTTTTTATAATGCTTGCCAATGCTTACATACTTTCTTTAAAAACAGAATTGCAAATTTTCATTTGGTGTAAAACAAATATTCCCATGAATGTGTAGGTTATGTTGTACCCACACGTGTTTTGAATAGATGTGGGTGAAAACCCTGTGAAGTACATACAATATTGACTCTGATGATGGCGTTTGACTGCCTGTGACACAGAGCATTGCATGGACGATTACACATTGGGGTATATTCATATAAGTCTATTTAGTTTCTTTCTGTAAAAGTATGAAAAATGAAGCTTTCACTAATATTCTGATAATTTAAATGATGTCAGTATTTCGATCCCCAGCTGTTTAAATGAATGGAGTAGACTTTTTCAGCCTGAAAAAAGAAACAAGGACCAGGGGTCACAAATGGAGTTTAGAAAAAGGGGCATTCAGAACAGAAAATAGGAGACACTTTTTTACACAGAGAATTGTGAGGGTCTGGAATCAACTCCCCAGTAATGTTGTTGAAGCTGACACCCTGGGATCCTTCAAGAAGCTGCTTGATGAGATTTTGGGATCAATAAGCTACTAACAACCAAACGAGCAAGATGGGCCGAATGGCCTCCTCTCGTTTGTAAACTTTCTTATGTTCTTATGTTCTTATGTTCTTATCTTCTTATATATTCAGAGATATTATAGGGGTGTGCTGATACCTGTCCTTTAAGAAGGATGTAGCATCAGGTATTAAATAAATCCATTCATTTACAACTGAATGGCAATTAATCAGTGGCAATTAACTGCCGCATTGAGTGTTTTAAAAGCCGTTTGGAAGTGAATTTTCCTCTCATACGTTTTTACTGTCAAACCTAGGCCGTAAACTGAGGCAGTGTCTCGGATGACAGGGAACTTCACTTCCAATCGCCTTTTAAAACACTCAGATCAGATGTTAATTGCCATTGATTGGTACTCAATTGTAAAGGTGAGGGAAGGACACATTTTCTCGTTTTGTAATCAACACATTATGAATGGATTTATTTAATATCTGCCGGATTAAATACTTCTTAACAGGCAATTACGAGTATCAGCACAGCCCCTAATATTGAGTAAGGCACGGGTCACTGGTGTCTAACATCTTTGGAGGTCAGGGTATATTTGCATCTGTTTTTTTATGGATACAAACACATTACTGTTATTGAATGGACTCTACATAGATTTGAAAGGTTAACGTCTGATTTATTTCACTTGTCCAGCACTGAATTCATACTATCTTTAGAACCCAAACAATAAGCATTTAAACTCTGAACATCTGAAGAGAAAGTTTAAAAAGTTGATAATCCCCCCCTTATGAAAAACAGAGCTGTGTTGAGCCTAATTCACAGCCTATTTTCCAATATCGCATGGTATAAATCCTGTCCTTGGAAGTTTTATAAGTGCCAAATCATATCTTAGTGACTATATCTGTAACATTATAACATCTCATATACCTCTATTTACAGGCATAGATCATGGAATGCTGTATAAAAACATTTTTGATCTGAATCCTGCCGTCCTAAAATGCAGAAACCTGTTTTTCACGCACACCTCATTTTAAAGGAAACCCCAGCTGAATTAGTATAAAGTTAAAGAGTGGCAGTATTTAGATCTGCCGCTCTTAGATCATTAAAATAGACCCCACTGGCTATACACATGTGGGGGATGCATTGTTTCTGTGAACAAAAACACTGATATCTAGTTTCCCGTACTGTAAGTCTAAGACAGTAATCCTCACCATACGTCACAGGAATTCCAGTTCTATCTTACAGCTTCTCTGAGTAATCCTCTTCCATTCTCAAATTACACTTTATTAATCAAAAGAAACCAAAGGGAATTAACTGAGTTGCTAAAATGGGTCCAATTTCCTGCCCTTGTTTGTTCTGTAAGGAGATAAACCATGTTAGTATTATACACAAGCAGGACAGAGCTTCACTGCAGGGAAGAGGGTAACATTTCAGGTCCTATTCTTAGACACATCGTATTTACAAGGGATCAGGGGGGACGACTTTCATAAAATACAAATTACAATAGCTGTCAACTTTAGCTGTGATTTAGCGTGCACCTTACAATATGTTTTAACTTGCTTCACAACACTACCTTTGTTGTGCTGTAACTGGTTTTAAAATAGGATCCTCTGAATTTCTTAGAACAAGGGTTGCCAAAGTTGGCCCTTCCACTCCTGGTCTTTGTTCCAACCCTGTTCTAAATTGTTTAAATGAACCAATTAAACCTCCATCCAAACCCTGAAGTAGGTCATGATCTCATTTTACCTGTTAAACCTGGAGTGGAATGGCCATTCAGGACCGTGATTGAACAGCCCTGTCTTAGACTGACGTTGAAAAAGGTTTTGCAGAACAAACTGGGGAGAATGCAAATTTGACCAACTATCTCGTTGTGAATTTCACTGGGGAGAGGGGGGTCATAGATGCATTTCCAGATCAAAGATCCAAAAGAATGTCAGATAGATGTTGTTGTTAGAGGTACAGTAGATTTTTAGGCTATCAGATTTTCATTATCTATGATACAGGTATACTGATAAAGCATGTCTCACGCTACATAATATTATGGCATATAATGCTCCTGCATGTACTGAATGACAAGCTCATTTTTGAAAAATAACACAGCTATTCTTCATCAACTGAAGGTTGTGTCTTTAAACCACATTCTGTAATTTCAGAATGCTTACTACTGGTATTTTGTTGCCCCTGATGGGATAATAGATTTTTTTTTTTTTTTTTTTTGTTACACAGTAGAACCTTGAAAATCAGAACACCTCTCTTATCCGAACAGCTCTTCATAACCTGCCATGCTGTGTGCTGTGTTCTTCTGCCCTATTGTAGAAAATGCACTAAAGGGATTGTATTATATCTTTTAAGGAAGTTTCTTGTTGGGAAAGACAGTTTCACAAGTTTTAATTTCAAATGCAGTTATCTGAACAATTTGATTATCCGAACAAACACCCCCTGGTCCCATTTAATTTGGATATTAGATATTCTAAAGATGTATAATAAAAAATATCCCCCATACATCCATCTCATGTGATAATATACTGCAGTAGTGCATAGTTCCTCTAACTACAAAACACATTTTAAGAGTACAGTAAGATTTGTTGTATTAGTGCAGTAAAATTTGTTGTATTGGTACAGTAAGATTTGCTGTATTAGTACAGTAAGATTTACTGTATTAGTACAGTAAGATTTACTGTGTAAGTATAGTAAGATTTGCTATATTCGTACAGTAAGATTTGCTGTATTAGTACAGTAAGATTTGTTGTATCAGTATAGTAAGGTTTGCTGTATTAGTACAGTAAGATTTGTTGTATTAGTACAGTAAGATTTGTTGTATTAGTATAGTAAGGTTTGCTGTATTAGTACAGTAAGATTAGTTGTATTAGTACAGTAAGATTTGCTATATTAGTAGAGTAAGATTTGTTGTATAAATATAGTAAGGTTTGTTTTATTAGTACAGTAAGATTTGTTGTATTAGTACAGTAAGATTTGTTGTATTAGTACAGTAAGATTTGCTGTATTAGTACAGTATTTTTTCATTTGGAATTTCTGGTTATCTTTGGATCTGAGGTCGTATCATTTACCAGCCTCCTTTAATAGCAGCACCACGTGGTTTGCTGAATCCTCATTGTGCACAAGGGTGCATGTGTTTGCAGAGAATTAGTTACTCAGGCATTGGGTGGCAAGATGCCTGGATATACTGTATGTCAAGCAGAGGTCAACATGAGTACGAAAAAGGGATTGACTTTTTAACTAAGGAACTCAATGCACTAAAAAGCATTTTTAGTTCAACCTTGTTACAGTACAAGTATTATAAACCTCAATTATCATCTCAGCCAGACAGTAGAGTGGCCTTTAGCCGATTACAGTGGAAAATCATCTTAATACTTGCTTTAAATGGCGATATAAACTGGAAATTCAATTAAAAGAGTAACCTAAAAGCACATTTTAAAAGCGTCTTCATATCCATAAATATTGTTTGGTTTAGAACTGCATTAATACCTGTAGACAACTGACCTAGTCTTTTGTTAAGTGTCCTGGCCTTTGGTTCAGGGCTTCTCACTGGCGTTATCTAGCACGTAACGACCACAGCGTCAAATGGTAATTTTTAAATAATTTGTTTCTAGTCTCAAGAGTATTCAGAATACACGAGCAGTGTCACTAGTACTATGTAAAATTCAAAAGTTTTTAAAATACCTGTATTTTGTGTTTTGAGTTTACTCGGCTCATATGCTGGTACCTATTCTCTGTTGAGACCTATCCTGTGTGCCAACCTCAGCCAACTCCTTTTAGAATTGACATCCTGTTCAATGTTTTATTTGTCTTAAAATATAAATGAAGGGATACTGTTCTTACTTGTCGAAAGGAGCTAGCCAAACCAACTATGGTTCATTTTCATTGGATATAGCAGCAATTCTGTGCAGGATACATCTCAAAATAACTATTGTCTTTTCTCAGGCTCCAGTAGTTGATAGGTACATAATTTGTTAGGCTGATTTTCAAAGCACTTGTATATTTTTTCGTCTTATATTGTTGGTAGTTAAAAAAGACTGGCTGTCTGTTTGTTTTTTAATTCATCCCCCTTACCTTCAGAGTGCCTTGAGTTTTTGTCGTAAATGGTGCTTTTCAATATAATGGATTTTCTTTAACTCAGGAACATACATTGTATCCCATAGCGGACATTAGTCACCCATAACTATTAAAAACTCAATAGTACTACATTTATAAATACTAAATAAACTAACGTCAATGACAAACGACCCTTTCTATATCTTCAGTGCTTTTTTTTCTTATAACGCATGGATCTGGTGATGCTGTAGACGTATCGTCCATAACAAACAATGGTGCTAAATTTGAAGTCATTGAAAAAGACTTCTGATCAATTCATTATTGACTTTATTTTAATATTTATAAATATAGGACACAAATAACTTTGTCTAAGTGACAATAGGCTAATTATTGCTAAATACTCTTAGTCACATAGACAGAGGAGAGCAGATGTTGAATTTAGTCAAGGCTAATACTACTACACCCTCATTTCTCTTAATAGCCCCGTTAAGATATTTTTACACTTCAACACCTGGGGGTGGAGCCCACACTGAACCATGTGGTGAAAGAATGTCAACTAAAGCTCATTTCACCTTTGAAGACATTGAGAAAGGCTTCTAGTCAAAACGTATTTCAAAGAATTATACAAAGCGTAAATGGCATAAACATTACCTGGCAGTCATGAACGATGCTGCTTGTATAATTTTACACTCGAGTATGTAGGGACAATCAACATCTTGAGTGAGGCATTATTAAGACCTGTTCATGAAATATCATAATGTCAACAGCTCATCTCTGAAGGGCACATGGCAAAGTATAAAGTGTAGACTGGGAAGCAGCTGTCATCCCTCAACCAGATCTGGAATCAACAAGATCCTCTATTCTCCTTGTTGTTCAGTTAGCTCCTTTCATGAGTGCTACACTTGGGTCCAAAGATTTCAACTGGTAGTAATTAAGTGAATATATATATATATATATATATATATATATATATATATATATATATATATATATATATATATATATAATATATATATATATATATATATACAGTATTCTCTAATGTGCAGTCTTAACAGAAACCTGTTACAGTAAACATGTATTTTTGTTTAAAACGTGACATATGGTACTTCATTATATGGTATTTCAATAGATTCAAGAAATCTGTTTGCAAGCCATGCTTTCAGTTAGTCTTGCACTTCCCTGGTAATTTTGCCTGTAAATGTTCCTGAACTCTTTAGTGCTATCTTTCCCGTCAATAACCAACCAGCCGCTTGCCTTTATTGACTGACATCAAACAAGGTTTCAAGCATTTACTGTACAGTATTAAGAAGCAGTTGCTGCTTCTACTTGAGCAGCGTTTCCCCGGATTCTGGTTTTAATCCCATTTAAGACGGATTACTGGATTTTGTGATTTGGAGCTGCAACTTGGAATTGATGGAGGAGGTAGAAAGTGCCTCACCTGCTAATGGAACAGGCATTTCCTCTCTGTTAATGATTGACACAGGAAAGGCAAGTGTGCAGGTGTAGACAGAAAGTTGGCTCAGTAATGTAACCTTCTCAGGTGCTGTCATGATTCATGCAGCTAGAGTCCCAGTCAACACCACACTGGTAAGTTGTCTTGTAGCCTTCCCTTCAACACATTTTTCAAAAACATTTTGTTAAAGCTTTTGACGGAAAAGTGCTAAAATACCTTTTCAAACTTCACTTTGTGTATTACAGTGTATGATGTGGGCCATAGTTAGCAAGGTCTATAAAGAAGTAACAAACCAGTCATAATTTTAATTTAATGAGTGTGTCAGAATAGGGGAGGAAAGATGTAGTCCTGGAGGATAATGGGACTACATCCCAAAACAACTAAGTAATATAATCCACGTTCTCTTCAGCACTCTCAAGGTGTTTGTTTCTTATTTTATAACATTAACATGGCTTTTTTCTTTAAAAAAAGTAGTTGATTAAAGAATCTTAGTAGGGCCCAGCTGCATCTCCATGTAGTTTGACTGCAGGATGTAAATAACCCTAACAAACTAATTCCAGTAAATCTTATTAAATATATAAAGGTATTATCTTCACTTCACCTTGATGCTTTTGTTCAGTATCACAAACATTCTGTGGTCTTATGTAAAGCAAATAACACTTTTCACAGCTAAATTTCATTTAACAAACCTGGTCTCAGGTTTCCTAATACTGTGTGAAAGACACACAATTATGGTAAATGTGAGTTTGATTTTTTTATGTTGTTTTTTTCTACTAATTGATTAAGAACATTTCTTCCTTGCACATACAATACACCCTCGCTATAACGGCCTTCATTATAACGAACCTTCGACTATAACGAACCTGGCCTCTGGACCCCAAATTAATAATAATAATTAATAAAACCAAAAAAGATAACCTAAACACACACTGTCTGTCAACTTCCCGGTCTATATGCACGGGAAGCCACCTCCACAGTGAGTCAACTCTTTTGTCTTAATAAGAAGCGCTTGCCATGTAACTGCCTTCGAAACGAAAGCCATTTTATGTTGCAGCAGAGCTGGAAACTATTGTTTTGAAAAAAAAGAGTAACACAGGCATATCTCTGCCGTGAATACAGGTTGTCGAAAACCACTCTGTTGTTTGGCTTGTTCAACAAACATGCGGCAAAGCAAAATTGATTAAAGAAGAAAAGACTATTCATGTCGGAATGATTTGGAATAAAAGACCAGTTTGGGATTCTTGCATGTTGGATTAAGATTTGGTGCACTTTGAAATGATTCTTGTCAGATTGATTTTGAATAAATGTTCAGCTTCAATTCAGGATTGTTGCTTTTTGTACTGTGTTTTAATTATTTAACGAATTGGATAAAGCAAAGGCAGAATACTGCATACATGAGGTGAACAGGTACATGTAATTCTACTTTTATTCACAATATCATCTTATTAACTTACTGCAACAGTTCATCATTCATTTTGATTGTCCTTTCACTATAACAAACCCCACGATATAACGAACAAATGGCCTGGACCCCAACAGGTTTGTTATAGCGAGGGTGGACTGTATTTTAAGCCTGCACTTCCACATTCAGTTCCTATCCCTGTCTTTCTATTTCAGGTCACATGCAGGAACTGTCCTATTACAGAATCATAGGAAAAGCAATACCTGCTGATATATCATTCTTATATTTGGAACCCATAAGTCATTGCAGAGCTCTGAATTTGCCTCCAAGTTGCTTATGCTTACCTTTCCATTCATTGCTAGTCAGAACACGAACAATGCGGTGAGATAATTATTGAACACTACATACTCTACCTCCGGTCAGACTTGAAAAGGTTTAAATGGCCCTGGTGTTTCTTATCACAGAGATGGAGAGACAAAGGTTTGCACTTTTTTCAAGACCCCAGTCCCCTCTCCACCACTAGTTTCTAATTGTGATAGATTTCTACAAATGCTGCTACTCCAGGAATACAGGAGATTTGCTTTGACACTGCAGTTGGTCAATGCAGCCACTTCACCGAGAGGCAAGCTGGTTGCACAGGCACCTACCATTAAGCCTGTGAAGTTACAGACTTGGGCAAACACAACCCAGCTTTTTTTTTTTTTTTTTTTTTTTTTTTTTGTCTTTGTCAACAGAGATTTTCCCCCCAATTTAGAATTTCCAAATACGTTCCCTCCCCGCAGCAATTCCTCGCAACAGTTCTGAAGTCGGTGTGCGTCCTCCGATCCCATGATCAAGCCAATTGCCTGTTTATAAGCAGTAACTTAAGAGCAGATGTCGGTGAGCTACCAGCCTGTTATGGACAAAGGTCAGCTCTCCAGGTGTCTATTTGCGCTCACCAGGTTCCTGGCAAGTAGGGTCCAATGTAATACGATGAGGAGAAACAGTCCTTGTCGGTTTAGCCTCCCTAACCTGCGGGGGCACCAATGTGATGTGCCCTCTGGAATGCAATTAATCCAAGCAGTGACAGATGTAAATACTACTATTGTTGAAATAATTAATAAAGGGTCAGATATGAAAATGAAACATCCAGCCGTTCATCAAACAGCACTAAACAACGGTTCTTATTTTAGTGATTTTAATGGCTATGGTATATACAACCATCGCTGTTTAGACCTCCTTGTGTCATTTTTCTGTATTTATTTGCAGGATATGTGGGGTCTGTGTCAAAAGCATTAGTACTCATATACCAGCACACTAATGCTTTATTAATATGTATTTTCATTTTAAGAAAGACAAAAAGAACACTATCTGCAAGCTGAAAGAAGTGACCAAGTATTGTCGTACAAGTATTCAGCAGGGAGTGTATTCTGCAATTATGCTATCCAATAGCCAAGAAACGCCAATTAATTAAAGTTTAAGAGCATCTGTTGGGCAGAACGGTGGATAAGAGGACTTCACAAGCACTAGACCAGTCCTTTCAAGACTATTGAAACCAAGTAATTCACAATGTGTCTTTTGCTACTGTAAAGCTATGTTTACCCAGGGAGGGTCTTTGAGTACACCTTTCAGCATTCCAAGGACAGCAGTCATTCTTCATGAAAACAAATTACAGTATATGAGTTACCCAGCTTTCTACCGCCGCTTTTTAAAATGAAGCTTTAACAGCGCTGAGGAGATTCCTGAACCCTACCTAATCAGGTTGTGCGTGACCTTCCCCATATAAAAGCAAAACAGCGACATCCATTTGATTTGTTTTCAGTTTTTTCTCAGATAACTGCAGTGATGTTTTCTTTTACTTTGGCGCCTTCACAGTCTAGTCATGTGACTGACTGGACAAAATATTGCTTGTAGCAGACAAGACCGTGAATATTGAAAAACAAGAGGTACAGACAAGAGTAATGTGCAGCTAGCTTACCGTTTATCCGTCTGTTGGAGTGTATCATTATGTTTAAACTTTAAAAGTTAGTGTCAGACTTTTATAATTCAGCAATATTACCTGACACGGGGAATTACTAGATTTTCCCGACCATTGACATGTTATTTTGCTTAACTGTTTCTTTGACATCTGATCCTCAATGGCAATGCAGCAGAACTACAATGATTGTACATGGGGGCAATGGTAGCACATGGGCAGCTAAACTGGTAAGAGCCATTAGTAGAATGGCACTACAGTGGTAACATTTTTATACACATGGCTAATCCACTGAAGCACCATGCTACTGTACCAGTAGGTAGAGAGCTACCTTAAATTGTTACAGACTAGCCTGCAAAGTTTACCAGGAACTCATCACATTCCCTTTGCTGTGTCCCATGTTTGTCCGTATCGTAACACTGTATTTTTAAACATATTGGCGACTCACACAAAATGTGTTCTCAGGATCTCAGTGTATCCAGATCCCACTCCCTTCTGCAACAATGCTGGTTTTCTGTTCTCACAATACGCAGCTCATTTCAGTCAGAGCGGCTGCATTGTTGCAGGAGAGGACATGAACTGGATATGCTGTGATGCTTAGTAGAACAAATCTCTGTCTCATGGCAAAAGTTTCTGAGCAATTCTAGTTTATTTACCTATGATTTGTGAATAAAAAACAAGCAATAAATACCGAGATATGGACAACACAGGATACAGCAAAGGTAATGAGTTTCTTGTAAACACTGCAGGAGATACTGTAGCACTTTAACAAGAACATTCTACATTATTTGGTCCTGATCCATTGTATTGGCTTTGCTGGCAATGCTGTCTGCTAATTGTTCTCTTCTATGATTTGTTCAGGGTCAAACACTGCTGTGAGGGCCATAGTAGCACATACAGCGATGCTCTTCTCCCAATGACACATGATAAAGCAATGTTCCCCTGGAGTAGGTTGAGTCTATTTACATGAATGCTGTGGTTAGGGGCTTTGTGGTTATTTAAAATGTTTTCAGATTCGTCTTAATGCAAAGCACTGTGGTGCACCATCCAGCACGCTAATGCTTTAATAACATGTATCTTGATTTTAAGAAAGACAACAAGAAAGAAACCTAGCACTGTGCAAGTATTTGACAAAATCTTCAGAGAAGCTATGCAGTTAAGCCATTCACCAGCCAAGGAAAATGAATTAAAGCCTATGGGCTGTTGTCTATAGCTGTGGATTAAATAGGACCGCAGTCTCTGCAGCTCTCAGTCATGTACCTTTCACAAACACAAGACCAGTCTTTCCAAGACTATTGAATCAGAGCAATTCAAAACTGTCTCAAATTGTATCTTTTGCTTATTCCTTGATAGCATCCAACTTCTAGATTCCATGCCAGGGCATGCCAATCTGATCACCATGTTAATTTGTTGGCAACACAGTTTATCAAGGCCTTGACGAAAAAAGGAAAGGAGTTAACATTGCAAAATAAACTCTAAAAGTCCTTAAATACACTTTCTGAGCTGCTTGTTACTAGATTTATAACATTGACAGATTGACTTTGGAGTAAAGACCTACATAAACTTGCCCCTATGTGCCTTCCCCTTTCTCATCAGAACATAAGACAGTTTACAAAAGAGAGGATGCCATTTGGCCCATGTCTAGTCAATTCTTTAAAGTATCCAAATGATTCAGCATAAACAACAAGGCTTGGTAATGCGTCATACCCTCACCACTCTGCATATAGAAGTACCGCCTAACCTAAGTCTGCCTCCACTCAGTGTCCAACTTTGTCGTCTAGTCCTGATCTCTGTGCTGTGTTTAAAGGCTAGGGTTAACTTTGTCAACTACTTTAAAGACTTTTAAAACCTCAGTCAAGTCTCCTCTTACCCTTCTTTATTCTAGGCTAAATAGATTCAGTTTCCTCGAATGGTACGATAAGAAAGCAGCAGGATGCCTGTCATCCTGGTGACACTGTTGGTAGAGCAGCTGGGATTATTCATTCTGTCTCTCAGGGAAACGCTTTTCTCACCTCTGACACTGAGCTGCTGAGGAGAGATTTCAGTCCCTTTCCGGGTCGCGGAGCTTCTCTGCTCGGATCAGTGGCTCAGGAGAAAACAGACTCCCCCGTGAGACCGAGACACAGTAATTAGTCCTCTGAACTTGCACTTGATTGTGTGCACGGAGATAGAAGGGTACGTCATTCTCTTAATTGTGGAGCCACTGATATAGCTGGAATAAAGGGCAGGATTTGCATGAAATCTGCAGGTAGATAGAGGTTGTCTGCCTGACCTGTTTATACAACACACCTACATTCTTAATTATATCTGGAGAAGCACTGATAAATAATGATGAAACCTGCTAAGGACTTTATATTGCATAAGGTATTGATCGTACCAGTCTCTATGTCAACCTTACGTATGGACATACCTAGAGAAGCACTTCTTTATATGGGATTAAAATTAGTTGGGAAATTCATTTCCACTTTTTATTGATAGTATCAGAATCTGAGGGTACTGTATATGGAAGAAAAAGATCATATTTATTCCCATTTCTTCATGTGCAGACAGTGAATTTTACACGATACTGGTAACTCTTATTTTGTATGTACAGCCATGGCCATGGATGTATGTCGCTGACGTACGTGTTGTACGATTACTTATTTATGTATATATATATATATATATATATTATTTAAATCTTGGTGGTATGTTTTTAGTGCTCTTGGAGGTTAAGGGAAAGTTGAAGTTTACCTGAACACTCTCTGCCATTCAATCCTAAGCCTCTCTCAAGCAGAGACTTGAGTTGTGCTGAACATACAATGGTTTTATCTTGTTGAACAATGTACATGGACGGGCAAGTTGAGACCACCAAACTCATTGAACTTGACTTGACCTGGATTCTATCTCAGGCAAGGTGAAAGACATGAAAGGCCGAAGAATGAGTCAGCCGCCTACGCTTTCGTTCATATTTATTGCATTTGAATCCACCTTTACCATCACAGGCTCCCTTCATTCTCACTGCCTAAGAGCTAACCTGCTGAGAAAGGTTTGACTGAAGCTGCAGACTGCCTGTCATAATCATGCATAACCCAGATAACACAAAAAATGAAAACATTACATTGGATCTGCTCTTGTGAATGCTGCCTGAAATGACCTTTGGTCAAAATAGGTAGAACAAAAAAACAGTTATGACAAGAATAAGGTCTTTTGACAAGGGTATATCAGAGTGCGTGCGAAGATTAGTTACAGTAATGTTTTAGGGTTGCATCAATCTTGAAATTCCATTCCATTATATTTATAGGATAGCTAAACTGAATTCTATTTGCACTCCACAAAATAAAAAACTCCACAATTTTCTTCCAAAATAACAACTGAGGTTCAGGTTGTGCTGTT
The DNA here is from genome assembly GCF_017654505.1 of Polyodon spathula. NCBI lineage: Eukaryota > Metazoa > Chordata > Actinopteri > Acipenseriformes > Polyodontidae > Polyodon > Polyodon spathula. Next base: position 12,518,961 of record NC_054556.1, read on the forward strand.
GTTGTTCCCATTCTGCCGTGCCCAAAGTAACAACCAGCAGATGACAGTAGACTCGTAGTCTGCATCCTTTATCCTGTTAAAACATTTTTTTTTTTTTTTATGAGATTATGTTCTGTTTGTAATGAGTCCTTCACCAGGGTGGCATACAACTATAAAATTAGATGTTTGTGTTTTAGTTAGCTTGTTCGATGTTAAGTATGATTAATAAACTAATAAATAGCAGAGATTCCATAATATAAACATGAATCCTACTTTTTTTTTTTAGCCAGCTTACTGCTGTCACAGTTTGCCAGCAATAAAAAATGTGTCTGTGTCTGTGTCCAACAAAGAGCAATCAAACTAACCCAGGATGCTAAAGGAATGAGTTACATAGATAGGTGGAGGGATCTGAATTTATTTAGCCTGGAACAAAGAAGAATTGGGGTAAACTTCATTGATGTCTTTAAAATCTTAAAATGAGTTACTGTGGTTGTTACAAAGTTAAACCCAGTAAGAAAAAGGAAACAACAAAGAGGATACTGTTGGAAATTAAGTGAAGGCACAGAGTGGTGAGGATATGAAATGGATTATGTTGCCATGTTGTTCATGCTGAATTGGAATCCTTTAAGATTCGACTTGACATAGTTTTGAGATTAACAAGCGACTAGGAACCGAACGAGCACTGATTAGATGAGCCAAATGGCTTCCTCTCATTTGCGAATATTCTGAAGTTCTGCTGTTGTTCTGTTCATCCTAATTGTTCTACATGTATTCATCTATCCCAATACTAAAGGATAATGCAAACGCCATATTTTGTGTAAGGACTCCTTCTGGTCTAACTGTGGCTTCTTCTACTTCCTCGGCAGCCCTGAGTGCTCTGGCCCAGGACCAGCCTTCTGTGCCACACGGCTGTACAGAGGGCAGCTGTTACCCGGCAACAGGGAACCTCCTGATCGGTCGAGCAAAGAACCTGCGTGCCACATCGACCTGTGGCTTGCAGGGCCCAGAGGAATACTGCATCGTCAGTCACCTCCAAGTAAGACTCATTTTAGTTTGATATTGTAATGAATCTCCTCCCTAGCGGCTTATGAGTTAATAATTCTGACAATAGCATAAGAAATGTACTTACCTCTTGACTACAGCGCTTGCTCTGCAGTTGAATGACGAGTCGAGCATCCTTGAGCCGTATGGTTTGTGGTTCACATCCAGCACCTCCTCTCCATTTAATACAGTGGGCTGAGATGCCACATCATTACAGTGGCACCCAATGGGAAGAATTCTGACCGCTGTGTTTGAAATAGTTAATTAAATTGGCATGTTGTGTGTATTATTATAGCTATAGCATGTACGCTGGCTTGTGAGACCCGTGATTCTCTAAACCCTGAATCCTTGGAGACAGCGAGTACTCTCGGTTATGAGCCCAGCGTTGAAACTCCCTTAAAATTTAAGTTTAAAAATACACCAACTATCTTCAACAGAATTGAGGTGGTACCAAAGATGATAGTGCTAGGATTAATAAGAGGTAAGAATATGTATTTTAAAATATTGGTTAGCGCTTTCTCTAAAGACTGCCTCCTGGATTAAGCTGTTCTTCTCTACACCGGTCTGCAGTTCTGAAAGAGTTCTATCTATTTTATTGCATGGATGTGCAGCATTGCATTTTTATATGGTTACAGTTACTATTTGTCACATATTTTAAGTAAATGAATAAAGAAGATGTGTAGCTGGGACAGAAACTCTTACTTTATAAATCTATGCAGGGAGAGCAGCATGTGTTTCCATAGAAATCCTTTCAGTACTAGTGTTTGCTTTGCTATAAAGTATGAAACATGAAGTGTTGTGAAAGCTCAAACAAGACGCTGAGCTGTTTGTTTTAGCGCTGTATAGAGCTGTCCTCATACACAGTCCCAGATGGCTACAGCAGTTGCCCTGAGCAATCGGGTGCTTGTATGAAGTGTGAAACGGCAGCACAAGCTTTTGTTTAACTCACAGCCTAAGAATCGTGTTATCTGTTCTAACGTGATGCCTCCTACCATGTGATCTGCAGTGGGGTAACTCTTTATGGACACTATGCAGCATTCAGAACACCTGCATTAAAGCTGTGTAACGCTGCATAACCTTATAATCCCAACAGAAAACACAACATAACATGAATAGAAACATCCGGGCTCGTTGTCATACCATTTGTTACAATAACTCAGCAAAAAATTTATATATATTACTTAAGATCTCCTAATTAAGTTTACCGTTTCTTCTACCTATGTTGTTTTAGAAAGGACCGATGTTATGAGATTATTAGGGTTGAAGGAGGCAGCATGGCCAACTGGTATCGACTGGTATGCAACTTTAATAACAAAGCCAAGATGTGAGTCTGAACTAAATCATGGCATATAAATTGTGTCTAATTCTGTTGTGATTAAATTTGTATCTGGGGCTGTAGAATAACTGCATGGCTAGAATTATACATTTAGCAGTTGAGGATATGTTTGCACAGTTTGGGTTGTATTTGTGCTATTGCTGTGTAATAAACTTATTACCCTTGAGTGTTGTGTAAACATTGGTAATCCACTACAGTACCATCTGTTCCAGTGTCATTGTTCCAAATCCATTGTGTTGCTATTGCTGGTGATGGTGTGGTTTGTAAAACCGTACCCTGGCATTATTTGGTATCCCAATGAAAATGGAATGTAAGGGGTCTAAACAAAACCAGCTGTGGCTTATCAATCACATTTTGAAAAAGAGAATCTCAGCCTTTTTTTTTTAAAATGGTTTGGAATACAGCAAGCAAATAAATAATGTGAAGCTTCTGCAATTTTCCTCTGTGCAACCTCTACAGAATCCGTTTGCCAGTACCTTAGAGTTTAACCTTTTACTTTAATGTAATCTCAGCATCGGCGTAAGGAAACTAAATTGCAATTAATGTGCAGCGTGAAACTTTTCTTATAGTACACAGCAGTCCCAATGTGCTTCTATACAAACTTCTGTGAGGGGTGGGAAGAGTTAAGCTGATTGGGGTGATGCAGGTCCTGTGCCAATGAGAGGGAGCTGGGCTCCACAGATTATTGCACTAATCAGAAAAGATCAGAATAGCAAAAAATGCCAAGCATTTGTAAACCTACAGCAGCTATCATGTGGGAATGGTCTCCAGTAGCAACACAGGCTGTACACACTTCGAAACAGAAAATGAGCTATTGAGTTAAAGAATAGGGAGGGTTCTGGTATACTCTCTGCCCTGCCCGGACTCAGCGTGAGTAATCAGGGTGCTTCTTTTCTGCTCACCACCCTTCTTTGCTGCAAATGTGCTGGTGCATTGGTACAAACTGCTACACAGTGTACCAGTTGCCATAGTACTGATTAGTGTACACTTGATTTTCATGTGGTTGATCATATTCTATTTTTTAGTGTCCCCATTGAAAAAATAGGGACCCTTATGTGTCCATCTGTCCGTCTGTCTGATTGCCATGCTGTAGAGCCATCAAGAGGGCACTAGTGATATTCGAAGATTATCTGTGTGTGTGTATATCTTTTTTTTTGTTTTTGGACACCTGGATTTACCTTTGTTTTCTATGATTTGTCTGCTAAGTAATCCAAACCAGTAAGAAAATAATAAATTATATTTAAAAATAGGCATTTTACATGCCATGATTGCTTTTAGTTTATCTGGACATCGTCAATGAATTGAAACATGGCAAGCAGCTTGCACAGTGAGAATGCCACGGACTCAGAGCTGTTTGTGGTTAAAACAGAAAGAGGTGTGTTTTTGAGCATGCTATGAGCTTTTAAACTAGTAGCAGTGAATCAGGGGCTAACCTATTCTAATGTGTTCTGAAAGAAAGAGACAGACTTATGAAACTGGAAAGGAAAACGAGAAAAATATATGCAGGTTAATTACATAAGTTTGCAAAAGCTGGACGTTGATTGGCTGGTGGTAGTGAATCATTAGGGTCTTAGAACCACTTACAATCGTGTACTTTATAATAACGGATTTGAACAGAGAGCAGATTGAGTTTACAGGTGAGGTCTATTTACAGGGGATGAACTGTGGCTAAAAGAAATACGGTATTCTCTTCCAATCAAAACCTTTGAGGGGGGTTGGGGGGCGGGCTGTGAATATTGTTAGAGAATGTAAAGTTTAGAGAGAATCCATATATGATCATTTAATCAGAAAAATGATCATTTTGAGGCAAGCATCTGTTTTATTTACTGATTGGATTATTCAGTACAATACAATACATTTCAATACATTTCTGACTCTTCATCTACAGTATACTTTTGTATCTTACGTTTTTTAATACAACAGAAGCTGATAAAAGCACATTATTTTGTGTTCTTTCATTTTTTACTGCACTGTTTTCCAGTCTTTCAATACATTAGTAGGTCACACCCCCTAGTTTCTGAAAAGCAAGTGTTGTATACTTATTCTGAGGGACAATTGTTCCATGATATTAAAAATATAAAAAGACAAAGTGATTCATTTTCCATTTCTGTAGTCATCATGGATGTTTAGCACAGTGAGGTCAAAATTAAACCAAAAGGTCTTTGCAATTCTGGACTAGATATAAAACATTCATTTACTGGTGTTGCTGTGATTTCCTTTAATTTCTTGGTTACAAGAAATCTTGACTCATAAGAGGAATAGGCTGCTGAGTCATGAATAGTCAATGCATTGCTCTAATGGGCTTCCAGCCTTCCCAAAGGAGTTGACAAAGTTAACCCTAACCAATACTTTAAGCACAGCACAGAAACTAGGACCAGAGGACACAGCAGGAAACTAAGTGGAGATAGACAGGACAGAGGGAAGGATATATTTTTTCACACAGTGTTGACTGTATGGAATGGGTTACCAAGCTATGTTGTTGATGGTGAATCATTGAGATCACTGAAGACCAGACATGGTGTTGAGATTAATTAGATACTAGGCAAGCATTGATGGGCACAATGACCTCCTTGTATGTTCTTATAAGAGCCATGCATTCCAACCAGGTTAGAGGAGCAGTTTATACCAGCACCTTATACCCCTTGGTCACAGAGAGATCAATCTTTCATTGTTTGCCTGTTCTTAGTTAAAATACCACTTCCTGTATTTATTGCCCATTTACCAACGATACCCAATTAAAACAGGTCAGTGGAAGCTGATTGGTGGAGGACCCAGACAATAAGCACACTTTGAATCAATAGCGGCTGATGAAATCTGAGACATGTGAGGCGTTAACTCTCTATTTCACAGCCACACGCACATTACAGTTAACATTATGCAATCAGGATTGTTAGTGCGCCACAATATGTAACTGATGAGTCTGTATGAGCATCCTCTTATATATTAAATCAAACTGTACTCACTTACTCAAAGCTGTTTTATCTGTGAAACACTGCGCTTGGTCAACAGATAACATGCAGAGCTCAGGAATCACTGCTGTGCACATGCTACAGGGGCAGCAGGGAAACCGCTCAAAGAGATTTTAGTGGAGATAGATTCAGAACATAGGAGGTCCCTTGTATCATTCATAACGTTTCTTATGTTTTTTATGTTCACTGTACATTAGTTCAAATACAATCAACCAAAGGCCATTCTTCTTAGCATTTCTCATTAGGAACTAATTTACTAAATGAGCATTGACGCCTTCCTGTAGGAATCAAAAAACTGTTTCCAGTGTGACTCCCGTGACCCCTACAACTATTGGAACAGGAACAGCCACCGAGTGGAGAATGTGATCTACCTGAAAGACCAGGACCAGGAGAGTACCTGGTGGCAGTCAGCTAATGGTGAGGGGTCTCTGCCCACACTTTTTATTTCTTTCTTTTTTCTTTTTCTTTTTGTCTTTCTTTCACTTTTCATACATAATCAAAGGGAAAGCAAAGAGTAAGCAAATATCAGCTTCTTCTCACATTTCCAAAGGCGTAGCCAGGAGGAGATCTGAGGGATTGCAAGACCACCCCAAGACTATTAAAGTCCATGTTCTCAAAAAGTATTTTTTAGTTATTACTATTATCACAATATAGTGTTAAAGCAGCTTAATACATTGAAGAAAGCTGTTCTGTTAGTATTTTCTTATGCATGTTTTATTTTGGCCAAGGTAAATGACTTCATTTTTATTTTGTCAGAAAAAGGTCCACAATTGTTTTGAAAAAGACCCGCTCCCCAGTAGTGCTGGCAATGCTCTCCTCCAGATTTGTTCCAATCCTTCCTTTAAACAGCCTCCTTCTCCAGGATGGTTACTCATCATGATATGCTTTATCTGCTAATATCAACAATCAATAGGTCCTTTTAAAGCACTCCATTGTTAGAACTTTCTATTATCATATGGGAAATATTGCTAGGTTAGGGCCAGTGCTCCTTTTTTACTGCACTGGTATCCTGCAACACATTCAGCATCTCTTTTCGTTGCTACTCGCCTACCTGTAAGCTTGAATGAAACCAGGATTCTGCCAGGCATTGTAATTAGAGGTCTAAATTGTGGCACCTCAAATATCCAAGATCCATGGCATTAGTTGTTGGTGTGGAATAGAACCAGGTTATACTTCTTGAGTGTTCTTGCTGTTGAGCCAACAATGATCATGACACAGTGAACTTGGCTGTTATTCTGAGCAGTGCATTCCAGTGGCGTGGGGGCACCCATTCCTAGCGTGCAACGGGACATGTTTGTGTTTGGCTTACAGGGGAGGAAAAAGTCAGCATTCAGCTCGACCTGGAGGCAGAGTTTCATTTCACTCACCTCATCATGAAGTTTAAGGTATTGTATCATCGTTTTCACACTTGGGTTTAATACTGTAGCAAGTACTCTACCTATACCAATCAGAGAGAGAGTTTAGATACTCAATTGATTAGTTTGGTTTAATAATAATGAATCCTGAGGAAGTACAGCTCAGTACAAGCAGTGTATGGTTTTTTCACCAGTGTATGCTGAACCACAGTTATGTTGTTACAAGGTCAATGAATTATTAAGAAGGGCAAGGTTTGAATTTGCTGGAAAAAATACCAAGTAAAGATTAAAAAATTGAAAAGTGCGAATCTATATGTCAGCTAACCCTGCACCTACAGGCCATACAGTACCTACAGACCATAGTGATGCCGGAAACGAGCTAACAACTTACGTCTTCCTCTATAAACCCCAGTTCATACAGCTTGGTTTCTGGTATTTGTACTCCTGTGCAGATCAAATGTTTAATGTGCTGCCCAATACAGTAGTCGGTGTGTAAGCAATTTTTTTTTTTTTTACTACACTGCTGGACTATCTCTCTGTTGCAGGCAACAAAGAGGTCTATACTCACTGATTGGTTTATACGTGTATACCAAATTAATAAAATAATACTTTGTGTGAAATAGTATATGTGTGTAAAAGAATATTATAGTACTTTGTATGTATTTATTTAAAATGTACACAGTCATACCAGGAACACTTCATTAAGTTGTTTTCAGGAGATCATTTTTCTGCTATCATTTACCTATGCATGTCACCCGTGTATTTGTCGGCCTTTGTATACAGTTTCAGTGTTCCCTCTGTTGTTTGTTTGCGACCAGACCTTCCGCCCTGCTGCCATGCTGATTGAGAGGTCAGCTGATTTCGGCCGCTCCTGGAAGCCGTACCGCTACTTCTCCTACAACTGCAGCAAGATGTTCCCCAGCGTGCCGGTGCGGGCGCTGCACCTCATCGACGACGTGGTGTGCGAGGAGCGCTACTCCGACATCGAGCCCTCCACGGAGGGGGAGGTCAGTGAGCCTTCTGAGCTGCTCTCCTTGCTATGGGATAACCGTGACTGACAGGGATTCCTTCTAAAAGGTGTGTCTATCTTTGTTTCTGTGCAGGTTATATACAAAGTGCTGGACCCTGCCATTGACGTGAAAGACCCATATAGTTTGGAGATCCAAGGTAAGTGCATAAAAAGCACAGAATGTTATGCTACAGACCGTGCTTTCATGGGTGGCAGTGAGCTGTTTTTAATAATCCCTTCACAAGTACAGCAGGGATGTCAAACTCAGTTCCTGGAGGGCCACAATGCCTTCTGGCTTTTGTTCCACCTGAGCTCTCAATTACTTAACTGTTCTAATTATTTAATTAATTGGACACATTTAACACTTCTGTCCAGGCCTCAACATTTTTTACAGGTAGTGTACCTTGAATCAAGTGCACTTTTGAAATCATCAGCTGTAAAATACCTTAAAAAAAAATATTAAACATGTCCAATTGAACAAATAATTTGATCAATTAAGTTAACTGAACATTGAAAACCAGAAGACCCTGCGGTCCTTGAGGACTGGAGTTTGACAAACCTGGTATACATGGTATACAGCAATGATGTTTATCCTGCTAAAGCAAGTTTAAAATCCTTCTTACCGGTTGCTTTGCAATCAAATTCAGACAGGTTCTGTGTTCTTATTTGCTGATTAATGAACAATACACGGGTTAATTTCCACTTCCTCAGCCTCTATAGAAATGAACCATCTGTGTTATTACTCCACAGTCACCTAACATATGTAAGCTGCCTGCCTTGGTCCTTGAACTTCTCCACATACAGTAACACAGTGCATAAATATTAACTGAAAAAAGGACCGGAGTTATGTTTTAAGAGTTCCATATTAATTGGAATATGTGATGACATACCATCATTTTGATGGTATAGCAGTTAGGCTCACAAAGTTCAAGGCAGACTTCATGGAGGGATGAAACCCCATCTGCTTTCTGATCAAGAAGAGTACATAGAAATCTACACAACCAAAGAATGTGGTAAACCAACACTAACAAATAATATGTCATGGTAAACTTGAACTTGATTTAGAAATACTAAAAGAAGTTTAATACATTCAATGGCAAATGATTTGACCTAAAAGTCTTATTTTTCAAAGCCTAAAGGTCTCCACACACCAGACACGATGCAGTTTCTTAATTGGCGATGAGACACTTTCGTAGCGACATGACCATACACACCAGAAGAGACATAGAGGCGATGCAACAGGTTTTGAAAACTGTACATTGTTAAAAATTGATCTTGACAAACTAGGATCAAGACTGGTACATAACTGTCAACATGATGTAGTGATGAGTGTCCTCACTGATGGTATTTCAACACATGGCAATAAATCAGTGATAAATCTGTATCTTTGTAATTGTGATGACTTTTGTCATAAAGCTATGGGTATTTTTTCAATAGTATTATCAATAATCAAATTTTTCAATATTATTTTGGATACTTCTTCACCCTGCTGGACCACATGCATTGAAGGTGTTCTCTGATTGATCAATGCCCTAGTTGATGAGCATCAAATCGCAAAAATAAGATTCAATCCTATTTATTTCACATCGCTCCAGTGCCCCTTCCGGGACGCCCTGGTGCCGATCCTGTAGCCTTAAGCCGAGAGCAAAATTCCTCAATTTGGTCAAAAGGAGAAAAAACACATTTTGCCATTGAATTTATTAAAGCTTCTTCTCGTATTTCTACACTTATCACTACTGAGTGCTGTATAGTCAAGAGCCAAGACTTTAAAGGCCAGGCAGGCCAGAAAACAAGTAGAAGAAACACAGTTTTAAACAAAGGTGTGGCCGAATATACAGACTATTGTTCCTAACCCCCTCTTTTATAGAGCACTCCCACATGTTCTGCTCCCAGCCTTGGTGTCAGGAGTACTTCCTTTCCCCACAGGTGCCCCCATTCTCCCTTTTATGTCTGTGTCAGTCCTAATGACTGTCAGTCAGCACCAGGCAACTAGTCAATTGTAGTGAATGGCACACAAGGCAGGTCTGCCACAGGTGGGTGTTGATATGCAGTTACATGCTATTTATTCAGCCAATACTTTTGCTTGGAAAGGACTGGGCTGATCCTTATGAAACCTCCACCACCTGCCAGTATGTATTGAATATAGACAAACAAGTATGTCAGTATATAACATATATCCCCCACCATATGTCAACATTATGCACAGAATAGTGTAGAAAAAGAGTGGCCAGGTTTCCTGTCAGCAAAAGTGGTTCTCCAGAGATATGCAATAATGTAAGTGTGGCATACAGGTGGTGTGGATGGATGTACGGACAGACAGATACCCACCTTTATTTGCAGAATATGATATTCTTAATAACTTATGCAAAATAATTTTATTACTAAGTTTCATGACAATTGTATTAGCATTTCTCTAGCTATATGCAGGGATAATAAGGAACCCCCCCCCCCAGGAAACTACTCCACTAACTTTGCTCAGGAGTGGTCAAAGTTGGCACTTCCAATGCTGGTCTTTGTTACAACCCTGTACCAAACCTTCATCCAGACCCTGACGTAGGTCATTTCATTTTACCTGTTAAACCTGGAGTGGTATGGTCCTCCACCCAGTGATTGGACACCACCGTTAACTACAGTAGTTGTGTGGTCAAAAATGAGCCCCGGCCACCCTGTCACATAAATCAAAGTGCAGAAAAGTTTAGTAACAGACCTGAAGATTATGTAAGCAAAAAAACACTTCAGTGTGTGGGATATATACTCTAATATCTACT